>NC_142191.1:420000-565000 GCF_026936395.1 Plectropomus leopardus | reverse complement strand
AATTCAGAGTCAAAAGCCCAGAATGACACCCAGAAATAATACAAGTCCTGTTTTTCTGCTCTGATGGCTGTGGGATCAAAAATGTCAGTTTGAATGGGTTTCAATGGAGCATTTTTGGACCTGAACAGTCTGAATGTAACTATTTAGTTTCCACAGTGTATTTTAGACTTATTGTAGGAGCTGAGCTGCAAATTCACTGATTACACTCAAATACACAATCTGGACTACATTTAGGACACATGCATCAACACACACACAATTATCACAACAGGAAGAAGAAAAGCTTACTCTCCGTTTTATAAAAACTCATTTTCAGGTCATTTTCTTGTACTTTTGCTAAGTTTTGGGTCATTTCTTCTTCAAATGAAGCCAGTTTGCTCAGGGTTTAAAGGGTTAACATAGAGATAATTTTAGCTTTATTGTTCAAACTCTGCTATAAAAAACATCTTTGTATTTGTTTAGAGAGCAAAATTTCAGGAATCATTGCGATAAATTAAAAATTTTTGTGTGAAAGTTTGATCCATAAAACTGTGAAAACAGTGAGACTCTTTAAATCAGCTGCAGTCTGACTGTTTCCACCCCGAAATATACGTCCAACGACAGAAACGACTCACACTGTGTGTGTGTGTGTGTGTGTGTGTGTGTGTGTGTCTCTGTGTGTGTCTCTGTGTGTGTCTGTGTGTCTCTGTGTGTCTCTGTGTGTGTCTCTGTGTGTCTCTGTGTGTGTGTGTGTGTGTGTGTGTGTGTGTGTGTGTCCCTGTGTCTGTGTGTCTGTGTGTGTGTGTGTCTGTGTCTGTGTGTGTGTGTGTGTGTGTGTGTGTGTGTGTGTGTGTGTGTGTGTGTGTGTGTGTCTGTGTCTGTGTGTGTGTCTGTGTCTGTGTGTGTGTGTCTGTGTGTGTGTGTGTGTGTGTGTGTGTGTGTGTGTGTGTGTGTGTGTGTGTGTGTGTGTGTGTTTCTGTGTCTGTGTGTGTGTGTGTGTGTGTGTGTGTGTGTGTGTGTGTGTGTGTGTGTGTGTCTGTGTCTGTGTGTGTGTCTGTGTGTGTGTGTGTGTGTGTGTGTGTGTGTGTCTGTGTGTGTGTGTGTGTGTGTGTGTGTGTCTGTGTCTGTGTGTGTGTGTGTGTGTGTGTGTGTGTGTGTGTGTGTGTGTGTGTGTGTGTGTGTGTGTGTGTGTGTGTGTGTGTGTGTGTGTGTGTGTTCAGCACATCATGACGGAGCCTGATGAGATCTCCACCATGTCGGGTCAGAAGCTTCCTCTGAAGATGTCGGTGGACTACATCTCCTTCTCGGCTCACACCGACTACCAGCAGACCAGCGAGTTCATCCGAGCGCTCAAACCTCCTCACGTGGTAAACTCACCTGTTTAAATGTAGAAAAATTCAAAATGAAATGACCGTAAGGAACTTTATACGGGGCCAGACGGCAAATGTTATTATTATTAGTAGTAGTATTAATGTTATTATTTGTATTATTATTATTATTAATAATAATAATAGTATTTGGTCGTTGTAGTAGTGTTAGTATTATTATTATTATTAATAATTAATAATATTTATTATTATTTATTATTCAGAGGAAATGCAGCTTCCTATGCGTCATAATGAAGCAAACTCTGCACACAGGCCCAGTCACATGCCAAACTTAAAAAGTCTGAAAATTCATAACAAATCATTCATCACTTTAGCACACTTCACTGTGGAACAAATGCTGAAGTCCGTCACTCTGTTTTTATCAGAGACTGTCAGACGAATTAAGCTGATTCATGTTTTTGGCTCAGTTGACACAGACCTGCTGCAGGACGTCGTCAGACTTTGAGTTTGTGTAACATTTCAGAATTTTATCTGACAAACTGAATTTTCTGCAGCATTTTGAATTCTGCCCTCATGTAAACTTTTGCAGTCTGTGGGAAAATAACGTCGTGTTCTGGTCTGCAGATTCTGGTCCACGGCGAGCAGAACGAGATGGCCCGTCTGAAGGCGGCTCTGATCCGCGAGTACGAAGACAACGACGAGGTCCACATTGAAGTCCACAACCCGCGAAACACAGAGACCGTCACGCTCAACTTCAGAGGAGAGAAACTGGCAAAGGTTCGTGTGAACACGCTCCGCCGGATCAGTTTGATCGATCAGTTTGTGAGTTCGATCGATCAGTTTGATCGATCAGCTGCGTTGTATTGCACTGTTAACTCCCAGCATGCTCTGCTGCAGGTAATGGGCTCTCTGACGGACAGGAAGTGCACTCAGGGTCAGAGGGTCTCCGGGATCCTCGTCAAAAGAAACTTCAACTATCACATCGTGTCGCCCTCCGACCTCTCCAGTCAGTAACACCCTGTGTGTGTGTGTGTGTGTGTGTGTGTGTGTGTGTGTGTGTGCGCGTGTGTGTGCGTGCGTGTGTGTGTGTGCGTGCGTGCGTGCGTGCGTGCGCACGTGCGTGTGTATGTGTGTGTGTGTGTGTTTTGAAGCGTTGTTGTTCTCTTCAGTGTGTTTCTGTGTGTTTGTTCAGACTACACAGATCTGTGTATGAGCACTGTGACGCAGACTCAGGCCATCCCGTACACCGGACCCATCTCTCTGCTCGTCAGCCAGCTGCGCAGCCTCGCAGGTATTTAACTACAGACACATTCATCATCAACTACAGACACGTTCATCATTTAACTACAGACACATTCATCAACTACAGACACATTCATCATCAACTACAGACACGTTCATCATCAACTACAGACACATTCATCATCAACTACAGACACGTTCATCATCAACTACAGACACGTTCATCATCAACTACAGACACGTTCATCATCAACTACAGACACGTTCATCATCAACTACAGACACGTTCATCATCAACTACAGACACGTTCGTCAACTACAGACACATTCATCATCAACTACAGACACATTCATCAACTACAGACACGTTCATCATCAACTACAGACACATTCATCAACTACAGACACGTTCATCATCAACTACAGACATGTTCATCATCAACTACAGACACGTTCATCAACTACAGACACGTTCATCATCAACTACAGACACGTTCATCATTTAACTACAGACACATTCATCAACTACAGACACGTTCATCATCAACTACAGACATGTTCATCATCAACTACAGACACGTTCATCAACTACAGACACGTTCATCATCAACTACAGACACGTTCATCATTTAACTACAGACACATTCATCAACTACAGACACGTTCATCATCAACTACAGACACGTTCATCATTTAACTACAGACACATTCATCAACTACAGACACGTTCATCATCAACTACAGACATGTTCATCATCAACTACAGACACGTTCATCAACTACAGACACGTTCATCATCAACTACAGATACGTTCATCATCAACTACAGACACGTTCATCATTTAACTACAGACACATTCATCAACTACAGACACGTTCATCATTTAACTACAGACACATTCATCAACTACAGACACGTTCATCATCAACTACAGACACATTCATCATCAACTACAGACACGTTCATCATTTAACTACAGACACGTTCATCATTTAACTACAGACACGTTCATCATTTAACTACAGACACATTCATCATCAACTACAGACACATTCATCATCAACTACAGACACGTTCATCATTTAACTACAGACACATTCATCATCAACTACAGACACATTCATCATCAACTACAGACACGTTCATCATTTAACTACAGACACATTCATCAACTACAGACACATTCATCATCAACTACAGACACGTTCATCATTTAACTACAGACACATTCATCATCAACTACAGACACGTTCATCATCAACTACAGACACGTTCATCATCAACTACAGACACGTTCATCATCAACTACAGACACGTTCATCATCAACTACAGACACGTTCATCATCAACTACAGACACGTTCATCATTTAACTACAGACACGTTCATCGTCAACTACAGACACATTCATCATTAACTTCCACTAAGTGTTTGATCTTTTTTCCAGGTACTTTTACTGTGAAACTCTGAGTACATTGAGCTGATAATACTTAAATGTCGTCGGCATAGAAACGATCGCGACTCTGCAGGATGTTAAACGTTTTAAGTGAACGTCCTGCAGCGTTTACCGTGTGTATTGTGTGTAATGCGTGTGTGTGTGTGTGTGTGTGTGTGTGTGTGTGTGTGTGTTAGGAGACGTGGAGCAGGTGGAGGGCGAGGAGAAGATCACTATCAGGATCTTTAAGAGCATCACTCTGGTTCACGAGGCCGGCATGGTGCTGCTGGAGGTCAGACTCAGACCGTCTGCTGCTTTACCCAAAACCTGAACCTGAAACCATGACGACGACGATGACTGAGATGAGATTTTGCTCTAAATTAATGAGAGATTTTCTCTTGCTGCTGAGTTTAAGAATAGTAATTTCCAGGCCTGGAAGAGTTTTTTGAAAACTAAATGTACCCTGAAAGTTTTGGAAAAGTTCTGGAATTTAGTTTCATAAACCTGTAAAATAACACGATGTGTTCGTGGATCATCAGAAATGTCACAATCCCAAAATCATTTTTATTTTTACAGTTTCTGGTTGTGATAAATTGTGTCATTTTTGTTGATTTTTAAAGGGAAAAAATATTGAAATGTTTTTAAAGAAATTGCCACAAATCTCGGTAGGATAACAGAAATTCCCAAAAATTTTAAAGAAAACAGAACGAGCCAAAAAAAATGAAAAAATGAAAATGCCAAAAAACTAAATCAACATAAACATTGAAAGAAAACAAAAAAACACCACAATCTTTTACTTAAAAATCATCAAAAAAATTAAAAAAAAAACAATTTCACAAATTATTTTATCAAAAGATGCCAAAAAAATTTAAAGAAAACAAATCACAACGCGTTTTTGACGTCAAATTTAAATGTAACCGTTTTTTCCTGTTTGTCCTCAGTGGATCGCCAACCCGCTCAACGACATGTACGCCGACGCCGTCACTACGGTGGTCCTAGAGGTCCAGTCCAACCCCAACGCTCAGAAACGTCAGTAAACAAACAAACAAACAAACGAATAAACAAACGAACAAACGTCCTGCTGAGACGTTTTCATGACGGAAAGACACAAACTGATGTTTTTATTTCAGTTCTGGAGGGAAAGAAGGAAACGTTGGACATGGACGTCTTCGTGGAGAGACTTGGACTCATGCTGCAGTCAGTTCACACACACACACACACACACAGACACACACACATAGATACACACACACATAGACACACACACACACACACATAGATACACACACACACAGACACACACACATAGATACACACACACATAGACACACAGACACACACACACACACACACACACACACACACACACACACAGACACACACATAGATACACACACACAGACACACACAGACACACAGACAGACACACACACATAGATACACACACACATAGACACACAGACACACACACACACACACATAGATACACACACACACAGACACACACATAGATACACACACACAGACACACACAGACACACACACAGACACACACACATAGATACACACACACATAGACACACACACACACACACAGACACACACACACATAGACACACACACACACACACACACACACACACACACACATAGATACACACACACACATAGACACACACACACACACACACACACCTGTACTCAGCCTGTAATTATATATAAATACAGTCTCATATTTTTCCTGTTTCCGTTTCGTGAACATCTAAAAACTAACAAAATAAAAGCTGCAGGGGGAAGTACCAGCAGAGATGTTGTGATTTTCACAATAAGAGCTTCTCACAGACGTCTGACGCTGTTTGTTTGCGTTGCAGCGACATGTTCGGAGACGACTGCGTCAACTTCACGGACGGTAAAAAGCTGAGCGTGACCGTGGACGGCGTCACGGTGTCCATCAACCCGCAAACCAGAGTGAGTCCGACGTCCCGTCTGACTTCCTGTCTGCGTCTCAGCTGCGAGCTCATTGGTTCCTACTGAAGACGTAAATCTTTAAAAACAGAGTTTATCGTTTCGTCCCCTCAGACAGCAGCTGACTGTTTTTATCAAACTAACAGGAAACAGCTGATGTTTGTATTTTTCATTTCCACTCTGAGCCAAAAAACAAAGACTTCTGCATCATAACCAGATCTCACTGTAGTCTCTTTTCTTCTTCCTGTTGTGATAACTGTGTGTGTGTTGATGCATGTGTCCTAAATGTAGTCCAGATTGTGTATTTGAGTGTAATCAGTGAATTTGCAGCTCAGCTCCTACAATAAGTCTAAAATACACTGTGGAAACTAAATAGTTACATTCAGACTGTTCAGGTCCAAAAATGCTCCATTGAAACCCATTCAAACTGACATTTTTGATCCCACAGCCATCAGAGCAGAAAAACAGGACTTGTATTATTTCTGGGTGTCATTCTGGGCTTTTGACTCTGAATTTGTCATTTTGACTATTTTCCACCTGATGAGGTCATTTTGACCATATTTGGCATATGGAGGAAATACGTGTTGGGGATTATTTTCAGCGGCGGATTAATCCCCATTTGGTTCTGCAGGGTGTGTGTGTGTGTGTGTGTCTGTGTGTCTGTGTGTGTGTGTCACTGACAACACACACACAACTCAACAACAACAGCAGAAGAAGAAAAAGAGGCTGCAGACAAACATTGAGCCTGTTGGAGTTGACCTCTGACCTCTGTGTGCAGGTGGTGTCGTGTGCAGAGGACGAGTCTCTGAGGGAGATGGTGGAGGTCGCCATGCACCGGCTCCATGACGCCCTGAGCCCCGCCTTCTGACTGTGATGTCAGCGGCCGTGCGATGGCGGATCGGTGGGATTAAGGTTTTTGAGTTTTTTCACAAAGACGAAATCTTTGTTTGAAATCTGATTCCAAAGGAATCACCGTCAGCTGACGGAGCGACGGTCAGCTGATCCTTTTTCTACTCGATTTATCTGTAAACACACAAAATAAACAAACGTTTGTTCCCTGACACCTCGCCGTGGTTCTTCATGTAAAGAAGAGTCAAGACACGACAGTTTTAGGGCGACATTGAAACTTTCTGAGAAAAAAGTCAGAATATTTTGAGGAAAAAAGTAAATAATAAATGGAAAGTTAAATCTCAGAAACAGTTTAATAATATTTAATAATAGTAATTGTAATTGTCTTCACTCTGTTAAATTCATTTTACTTACAGATTTATTTAATATTATTTTTTATGCATTTACTACCATATTAATTTGTTATTAAATAATTTCTTTTTATCTCGGCGTCTGCCGAACTCTGTACAGGCTGATAAAACACATCACAGGACGTTGTTCCAAATTATTTCACAATAAATTTATTTCTCAGAAACAGTTTTCTCACACAAAAACAGTGAAACATTTTATTTTGAAACAGCAGTGGGACTGACGGGTAAACACAGTGACGTCAGAAACAAAAAACAAACATATTAATACTCGGTGAACGTAACAAAGATGTTAAACGAATATGGCACACGAACGCGTGCATACAGCGACACACAGACGGTAAACAGAGCGTTAAAATACTGACTGCAGTGCATTTAGATACCACAGAAGAAGAGAAGGCACGGAGTTCTGATAGTCATTTAACAAATAAAACAACAACAACAAACAACAACAACAAACAATAACAAACAACAACATGGCTTTCAGTTTAAAAAATAAAATGACACTTAAAAAAACTAAACCGAGAGGTACCCGACAGCCTGAGTGACACATCTGAAAATACCTCTGATTTTTGACTCAACTTTGATTTAAAGCCTCTTTTACTACAAATAAAAATATAAAAGTCAGCATCAGCCAGCAAAAGAAAAGATAAAAAGTACTCCTGCTCAGCAGAGTAACTAAATACTTTTATTTAGAGCAGCATGAACATCTGAAGCAGCTGCTGATGTTTTTCAACATATGGTGTGAAACATAAAAAAACCTGCTGCTTTTTAAAATTTGACGTATCTTTGGCTCTCGGTGCAGTTTGGACTTCACGGCTGCAACTGTTGATCATTTTCACCGTCGATTAATCTGCTGATCATTTTCTAAATTCGTGCTTTGGTCTGAGAAGCTCATCACGACTTCAAATGTCTGAGTCCAAAACAGAAAGTTTAATGTAACAATTAAGTAAAAGAATAAAAACGCAGCTCAAACCATCTGATTTTTGGCTTTTTTGCTTCAAAATGAATAAATTTAATTTGCAGCTCTGTTGGCACTGAAATATTTTTTAAAGCTTTTCAGTTTTGGACGGAAAAAAAACAACACATTAACATTTATTTTAGTGCAAGAAAAATCCAGAATCAGTCACCATGATGTCAGCGAGATGAGACCACAAAGTTGTGGGGCGTTCAGGGAACTAAGATGAGCACGGAGCATTCAAGAACAACAATTATTGCAGGATGTTTGGGAACTAAAATTAGCCCACGTGTTTTGCAACTGTAGTGGTTGTAGGCTGTTTAGGGAACACTTTTTGGCAGTGTATGCTGTGATTGTGGCGGCTTTGGGAACTAAAGTCAGCATGAGGAGTTTAGGTAGCAAATTATGGCAAGTGTTCAGAAACTAAAATGAGTTTTGGGCATTTGGGAACTCAAATATGAGTTAGGCGTTCTGAAACTATAGAGATTGTGGGGCGTTTGGGAACTAAAGTGAGTATGGGTAATTTGAGTGTTTAGCGTTTCTAAACTAAGAGTAAGCCAGCACGAGGCAGTCAGGAGCTAAAATGAGCGTGAAGCGTTTGGGAACTAAATGTGTGAGTGTGGAGCAAAGAAAGATGGCAGCTGACGCCGCTGTCGGGGAATATCTCGTAATCTGACGTCAGATCAGGTAAAAAAAAACCCAAAAACTTCTGTTTTCTCACTTTGTTTGGTCACCTGATGAAGTCGATGAATATAGAACCAGAACTCGTTTCTGCGGTTTGATTCGCAACTTCGAGAGGACAGTTTGGACAGTTTGGACTTTGTCTCCATTAAACCAGAGACAGACTTTGAACCTCAGTGAGGACGGACCTTGAAGTGGACGCAGTCTTTGGGACAGAGCAGGTTTACAACACGAGTCACACCATGACCGTACCTCCTACAGGTGAGGACAGTCGTGTCCCCTCACAGGTGTGTCCCCTCAGCACTGCGTCTCCTTGGTGTCGATCTGGTGTTGTCTCTGCAGTCTGAACAGCAGCGCCTTCTCGCTTCGACTTGTCATGTTTTTCTCCGTGAGGTCTTCGAAGGAGCGCAGTGTGGCGCCCGCCGGCCGTCCGAACGCCTCCTCCAGAGCGTCCTCGTCCAGGTGCGAGTCGAGGCTGGGGTCCTCCTGGATGGTGGCCATGCGGGGGCTGTCCAGAGGGGGGTCAGGGGCGGGCCGGGGCCGGGGTGCTGGTCTGTTGGGGGCCGGACGCCTGGAATCGCAACCCGGCAGAGGAGGTGCTGACAGGGAAGGTCGGCGGTTTGAAGATCCGAACAGACGCAGACTCCAGGCTGCTCAGGAGCTCGGCATTCTGGGAAAATCAACACTAACAGTCAGTGTGAAATTAAAGGAGCAGTCCGCTGATTTTAATGTTTTACCTCATTAACCCTTTAACGACAGACGACTCACACAATTCGGTTTAAATCAATGAAGTACAAAACAAAACATACAACTTTCACCTGACCTCACCTGGTCTCATCTGACCTCACCTGACCTCACCTGGTCTCATCTGACCTCACCTGACCTCACCTGGTCTCATCTGACCTCACCTGGTCTCATCTGACCTCACCTGGAAAAATCTACAGGTGGTACAGATTTTAGGTACATGAACATTTGAAGAAATGACGTCACAGTGAACAAAAACACTGATGGTGGTGTTTGAGGAGCGTTTCTGCTGCAGAGTTTAAAGGGTTAACTGAAACATTTTAAATCTGTGTTGACTCACGCTGGGAAAGAACAGGGACTTGGTGGTCTGTTCGTACTGCTGATCCAGTTTCTTGTCCTAAAGCAGAGAGAGAATGAAACAGCACAGTCACGTGACACCCAGAACGAGTCACGTGACATTTGAAAACTGGAGCTGGATCTGAGCTGGATCTGATCCGGATCAGCTGACAGGGACTCACCACACAATGGACCAGGATGCTGAAGGGAACCCAGAAGAGCAGTGAGAACGCCACCACGGAGCCCACGATGTTATCGGCGAGGAACTTCCCGAACGTGTTGATGTCCAGTTTGTCGATGAAGTCCCACAGACGCTCCACCACGTCCTGCACCTGCTTATTGCACTTCCCCTGCGGAGACAGCAGCAGGTCATGTGACGCTCCAAGTGTCCCATCACACCGACCCCCCAGGAAGTGCCCCAGGCGCTGATGCAAATTTAGCATAGTGGCCAAAAATGGAATTACAGTGTCCGGGTCGGTCACGTGGCGCACACTGACCCAGAAAGACTTTTCCTCGTTGACTCGCATCGGGAAAAAGACGTCAGTAAATCAGTAAATAATTTTACTGTGAGCGTCAAAACCCAGGAAACAACTCATTTAACAAATTTCATACGCCAATGAGCAGCTCTCAGTAAACGAGGCCCCGCCCCCAGCACCGTATCCAGACTTCCTGTAATGCATCTGCTACATCATAATACATCCATGGATCACACCGGAGACAAACAGGGAACTCACCGCTCCGTCACAGAAGCCCACGGTGCACGGTTTGCCTTTACGCAGGAACAGGAAGCTGCCCGTCTCGTCCTGGTAGGGGGCGCAGACGCCGCCGCTGCTGCGACAGCAGACTTTGCACGACGAGTTTGTTTCTGCACCAAAGAAGAAGAAGAAAGAGCCGCTTTAGTGTCAGAGCAGCAGGAGACGCTCGCAGGAGAGAAATCCGTGCAGGTCTTTTCTCTCTGTTTGTTTTTGCTGACTGAATCCTCCAGCTGAGGGAAACTAAAATAAACACAGGGAATTTGGGAACTAAAATAGGTGCAAGGTGGACACTGGAACTAAAATGTGCATGGAAAGCTGGGAACTAAAATAAGAACAGTGCTCTATGAATGCATGGTGTGTGGGAACCAACTGGAGTGAGGGGCGTTTGGATCAGAAATGAGCACAGGGTTTGTGGGAACTAAAATGATAGCAAGATGTCTGGGAACTGAAACAAGCAGGGTGCGATTTGGAACTAAAATATTTGCAGGGTGTTTAAAAACTAAATGGGTGCAAAGTGTTTGGGAACAGAAATAAGCATGCAGTGTTTTGGGAACTAAAATGAGAAATGTAATACTGAGACTTTTACTCAAGTGAGGTTTTGGTTGTAGTACTTCTACTTGTAGTGTAGTACTTTTACTGTGTAGTAACAGTACTTTGTGTAGTGTAGTGTAGTATTTTCACAGGGTAGTGTGTTAGTACTCTAACATGTAGTGTAGTACTTTCATGGTGTGGTGTTAGCACTTTTTCATTTAGTGTAGTATTTTTACAGTGTGGTATCAGTACTTATAACTTGTAGTGTAGTATTTTCTCAGTGTGTAGTGGGTACTTGTAGTACTTGCTCAGTGTGTTGTGAGTACTTGTAGTATTCGCTCAGTGTGTAGTGAGTACTAGTACTGCAGTAGAGGTACCGTTGCAGGCGCAGGGCTGCAGCTTGAGGACGGCCTGGCAGAAGGGGACACACTCTCCATTGAGACACTCGCCGCTGTCCAGGCAGACGGTTTTGTCCAAGGCGTTCTCTGGCGGGGGACACTCGCTGCTCTTTCCTGTCAAACACAAAGTCCTCAGTGTCTCTCAGCGTCTCTGAACAGCTGGCAGTCGTGTGACCTTTGACCTGAGGCTGACCTGTGCAGTGCGAGTGTCCTTTGCAGGTGGCGTTGATGGGCTCCTGACACACTTCGCCTTCTAACTCGAACATGCAGTTTTTACAGCACGCGCTGTTCCTGTCACTGAACACAGACAGACACCGGTCACTGGAGACCTGAACCTCTGCACTGAGGTCAAATACTCTAAAATCCACTAAACGTCCTGAAATCCTAAAAATGTCCTAGAAAAAAAAACGAAAAACGTCCTAAAGTCCTAGAGAGGTGTATGGGGCTCTTTGGACCGGCCCCTGGCCCCCCTTTGTTCAGACGTGGCCCTGAAGTCTGAAGTCCTGCAGCGCAGAGTCTCTGCACTGAAGGATCAGGTCTCAGCTGGAGACACAAACTGAGAGTAAACAGGAAGCAGCAGTGTGTGTGAGCTGCAGCTCAGAGGAAAACACACACACACACACACACACACACACACACACACACACACACACACACAGCAGCTCAAACAAACAAACAAACAAACCGTGTAAACAGAACAGTGTGTGGTGTGTTGTTGTTTGTCTCTGACAGCTCAAACATGTCGGGGATCAAACGTGTTCGTACACGTACACACTGAGCGTAAAACGCCGTCCAGCTGTGAGCGGCTCGGACTAACAGCCGGACGGCGGTCCCACCTGCACTGAGCTCCGGCCTTCAGCCGGCACTCGGCGGTGCAGCAGCGGTCGGAGTTGATGTGCAGCAGGCCGGGGTCGCACTCCTCGCCCTGCTCCACCCGGGAGTTGCCGCACACGTTGATGTTCCTCTGCTTGAAGCAGGTCCGAGCCTTCGCCCGCAGACGCTTCACGATGGAGCGTTTGCTGCAGTTGGAGAACATCTGGACACACAGGAGACAGTTAACTTGTCATGTGACGCATACGTGTCAAACCTCACACAGGAACCAGACGCCACCTTGTTGTTGACGTGGTCTCCGCTCACGGCGATGGGGTACATGACGTACTTCCCGCCCTGGTCCTCTCGGGGGGCGCAGTACGGGATGTTGTCGGGGTCGTGTTCCGCTCCGAAGTTATGGCCGAGCTCGTGAGTCGTCACTAGGTCCGCCTCCTGTGGAGACAACGTAACCTTTTGAACCTCGCCGCACCGCAGCTGTCGGCTTACACGACTATTAACCCCTTAATGCCCGCTTTAATACCACACACACTCGTACCGCTCTGAGCACGAAACACACTTTTCAAAACAGGCTTTAAAAGATATTAAACATGAATATGATTTTCTACTTTAAACCAACATCAGTCCTGATCAAAAATATCAAACATCCGTCCGTTGGCACAGTTTTAACCCTTTAAATGCCAGCTTTTATCACATGATGCCACTATGTTAAAAAAACAGAAAAGTTAGTGGACTGATTTCACTGTGACCAAAGTTTTGCTGGAAAATGACGGAGAAAAAGTCCAGATAAGTTAAACTTTCCTGTTACTGATATTCTGTGATTTACTTTTAAGTTACCTTTTATTTTAAGATTTAATTGCAATGTCAGAAAAAAAGTTCATAAAATCGCACCTTTTATATCTATATGTATAGCATTTTAAAGACGTAAAGAAAATGAATTAAAGACTTTTTAAGAGTAATTAAGGCCTTATTTTTTGATTGATGAATTCAAAACCTTTCCAGTTTTTTGGATCTGCGGGGACGCTGTTAAATGATCGCACAGAAACCGTCGCCACGCTGAGGAGAGAACAGGCTTCCTGCAGGCGTGAAGATCAGGAGATCCTAAAAACTAAAAAACGCTCGTGGACAGAGAGGCGACCTGCAGGGAACCAAAGCCGATCATTAACACATTAACACCCGGAGCTGAGAGACAGAAATGTCTGACGTTTGCAGAGACGTCTGTCTTTTACTTTTACGGGAATATTTGATGAATTCTTTCTTTTTCACAGAATATTTTAGAGCTTATCGCACTAAATTACGTCTCTGTGCTCACAATCCATCTGCAGCGCCGCCACTTGAGTGTAAGCGAAGGTGAACGTGGCGGACAAAGAAGGTACGTTGATATTTAACCCTTTGAAAACTGAGCAAATTGGCCTGATTTCTATCAAAGACATGGAAAGGTGATGAGCAGCTTCACAGGAAAAAAAATTAATATAAAGTTACAAGATAATTACCCGAAAATAAGCACAAAACAAAAGAAAATGACCTAATGAAAGTTTAAAAAAACATACTCATATAATAGTTTAAAATATATAATACAAGAATTATAAGTTTAGTTTTCTGGAAATTTTTCCCCATTTTTGATAATATTTTATAAATCCCCCTGCTCATTTTTGGATCTTTTCCGTTTCAGTTGCTCGTTATGTTTTTGAGAGAAACAAAGCAGTTTTCTCAGATTTCGGAAGTGTGAAAGGCGCCTGAGTCCAGGCGTTAAAGGGTTAATAAACTCTGAAGCATGCTCTCAGAAGCTTCTTCACTTTATTTTTGTGCTAATGAAGCGTTTTATGTCCAAACCTTCTCTGGATGTGGACAGAGCGGACAGGAAAGGTTTCAGCGGCCCACCTTGGTGAGGATGGTCTTGCCGTAGTTCTTGGTGCTGGTCAGACCCGTGTTCAGGTAGATCGCTCTCTGCTCGTTTGTCGACGGAGGACAGGCTTCGGAAAAAGACGGATCAAAGTTAATGAGTCTGTCACCTGATTTCGGGTGTTTGGGGACAGTGGACGGCTGTGACGGGGCCGCGGGACTTCACCTTTGGAGCAGAGACCTCCGGGGATGTCCAGTTTGGACGGAGCCACGTAGGCCAGACCCAGAGTGCCCTCATCGAAGTCCTGATAGGTGAAGAGGTGAGCCAGGCACACGTTGGACGCTTTCTCTGCGATGTCCACGCTGAACTGCTGCAGAGACACAGACAGGAGGAGACGTCAGATACGCTGTGAGTTATTGATCTGTTATTGTCTCTGATCTATTTCAAGGACTTTTCCAGGACTTAATGAATTTAGACAAACTTTAAAGACCAAACATTGTCTGAGAGGACCGTCGATTCTCCTCATCGCTTCTTTCTCATCACCGTATAACAGTTTTTTGAATATTTACTCTTTAAGAAATGAAAAGCTCAAAACTTTCAGGGTATATTTGGTTTTCTTAAACTTATCCAGGCCTGGAAATAGTTATCTGCATATTCCATGACTCTTCCAGGTTTGTCACGACCATGCGGACGCTGTTAGGAACACGTGAGTCTGTCAGGTTTTACCTCCAGCAGCTTCTTGACGTCCCAGACGTCCCGACCCTCCGCCGGACTTCCTCTCATGTTGAAGTGACTCTTTCCGCGTTCGACCGCGGTCGGGATCTTCTCGATGATGATCTGACAGGAAACACGGGGTTAACTTTTCAGCGCTCCAAATGTTCGTTTTTAAAAAAGAGAGTTCATCACCTGCTGGATCTGAACTCCGTAACCGATGAACTCTTCGTCCCACGACGTGTTTCTGTAGATGTCGTCGACGCGGTCGATCAGCTCGATCTGAAACACAGTCGGGCGGTGAGCGTCGCTGTGTGGAGATGAAGGGGTTAAATTAACGGACTGACGACTGACCAGGTAGTTGAGGGTGGTGCTCTCCTCCCGCCGGCCCATGTGTTCGAAGAAGCGATGGTCGGCCACCAGCAGCAGCGGACAGGTGTTCTTCGTGTGGTCGTACACCTGACGCTTCCCTCTGAACACCGACTCTGACCACAGAGACAACCACACACCGCGAGTTATTAAAATTACAATTAAAATAACCACACACCGCGAGTTATTAAAATAACCACACACCGCGAGTTATTAAAATAACCACACACCGCGAGTTATTAAAATTACAATTAAAATAACCACACACCGCGAGTTATTAAAATAACCACACACCGCGAGTTATTAAAATTACAATTAAAATAACCACACACGATTAACCTAATAGAAGAAACATAGTCGGGGGGGGGTCGAATAGAAGCTTTTCTTTCACATTAAAAGCTCTTTTTTTAACCTCGTTAGAAGCTGATATTTTCACATTAAAAGCTCTTCTATTTTAACCACATTAGAAGCTGATGTTTCACATTAAAAGCTGATGTTTCACATTAAAAGCTCTTTTTCCACATTAAAATGATTCCTGAGCTGAGTCACACAGAGGCTTTTGTTGTGAAGCAGCTGTACAGTAAACTGACGTTGTTTGTCTCGCAGGGTATTGCTGATTGATTGATCGATTGATTGATTGACTGATTGATTTTTCGGCATTCAGAGCTGAAACCTGCCGACCTGCTTCCCCTCCGTCCTCCAGCGGGGTCGTCTTGACGCCGTCAGGGAGGAGGTGGCCGGGGTCGGAGGTCACGTAGCCGCAGACCGACGGCTGGTGCAGGCGGCTGAGGTTCCTGATGTCCTCTGAGCGATAGATCAGCAGACGACCGTCGGCGGGCTCCGACGTGAACCTCCACAGAGGCTGAGCAGAGAAGAAGAACCACGTGAGGAACGATTCTGCGGCCTGAAAACCGTTTACGTTTTTTAATTCACGATTATTTGTTTGGTCTGTTAATGCCCGTTACGATTCACGCAGCCCAAGACGACGACTTCTGATGTCATTTTGTCCGACCAAAAGTCCAAAATCCAAACTCATTCAGTTTTACTTCAGTTTCCATCTTTACTCCAAAAATTCTCAAAGTCAAACAATAAAGAAATCAACATATATTTATATAAACAGACGGTGTTTCGTTTTTTTGTAGATATTCAGCCTGTTTCTTCCTCACATGGATGAAGATTTTACCGACAAACAGAAATCGAGTGTTTCACCTCGACGTTGTACTCGGCCTCGTCAGTCAGGATGTGAGCCGAGAACTCGTGGTCGTCAATGTGAGCCTGGACTCGAGAGTTTTCCTCCCCTGCAACGGAAAAAAACAGGACTAAAGTATTTTCATCGACTCGTCCTGCAAGTTTCCCGGCGAGTCCTCATTACCGATGACGTGTCCCGTGAAGTAGTTGTGTCTGTTGATGGCGTAACTCCGCTCTTGTCCGTCCTCGTCCACGATCACGGCGCTGAAGTCCTCGGTGAACAGCTGATCATTGGTCCGCAGGTAGAGTTTGAACTGTCTGCGCACACACACACACACACACACACACACACACACACACACACTGTTGTCTTCAGGAGTCTCTGTGAGTCATTAAACTGTGTGAGGTGTGACCTCTGACCTCTGCAGGGCGTTGAAGCTGACCAGTTTCTCCACGTGAGTTTGAGTCTGGACGTCACGGCGACGGACGGAGTGAGTCTGCAGGCTGGAGAACGGCAACACGTCGAAGTCATCCAGCATCGACCTGAGAGACACAGCTGAGGGAACACAGAGCCCATCACCTCGCTGCGTCAGGTTCATAAACATCAGCTCTCCTTTTCACATTAAGAGCTCTCCTTTTCACATTAAGAGCTCTCCTTTTCACATTAAGAGCTCTCCTTTTCACATTAAGAGCTCTGTTTTCACATTAAGAGCTCTTCATTTCACATTAAAGGATCTTTTTCCCACCTTTAAAAGTTCTTTTTTATTTTAATCTATTCTTCTTCTATATTTTCACTTTAACAGCTCATGTTTTCACATGGAAGCTCATTTTCACATTAAAAATGTGTTCTTTTTACAGTAAAAGTTTTTTCACATTAAAAACTCTCTGTTATTTTAACTTAAATTAAAAGCTCTTCCTTTCACATTAGAAACTTTTTTTCACATTAAAAGTGTTCCATAGGTGACTCATCCATATTAAATTGTTTAAATAATACATCTAAAAAACATTTTTTAAAAGTCCTAATTTTTCTTCTGAGTGAAGTCAGGTTTGTTGCTTTAGCAATCTTAAAACACTAATGTTAAATATTACACCAAAATTGGGATTTATAAGCCTTTCTCAAAATTATAACTTTAAAAATCATGATTTAAAACCTTATCTTTTGACTCAAAAACTCATAATTTTAATTCCTGTTGATACATTGTGACGTGGGAGCACCACTTTATTTTCGTATAGTTTTGAAATTCTTGCAAAATTGTGTCTCACCATCTTCTAATTCTGACATTAGATCTAAAATATTTGACATCACATACTTTTAAAATTTGGACTTATTTTCTCCTCAGTTTGAGTTACTGTCTTAGTTTTAATGCAGTAAGTCCAATTTAAGTATAATTTAAGCACAAGGCTAGACTGCATAAAGTAGCTGAGATTTAAGATATTACAACTGGAACTTCATATTTCAGAATTATAACTTGTAATTCTGACCCACTATCTCCTAATTTTGACTTTAAAACCTAAATATTTGACATGTGACCAGTATGTGTAATAGCTGACATATTATCTCTGAACACAAGTATTTCATTTAACTCTTCATGAGTTTTTCTGAATATTGTGTCGGCAGGTTTGAGCTTCCATACTGTGACTGTGTGAGAGTGAGGCTTGTTTCTTTAGCGAACATTAAAACAGACTTTTATATGAACTTTTCATAATTAAATTAAACTTTAGAGACTCACTGTGACGCTGCTCTTGTGTGTCTGCCGACGGAGAAACGGCTGCCTCCGTTAAAACGGTGAAAACGTTTAAAAATAAGAGCTGAAGCCTCATTTTTGACGTGATTGATGAATTTTAATAATGAGGTCGTCGCTTCTTGTTTCAGTTTAAAAGTGTCGACGCATCAGATTTAAAGACTTTAACGGGAGTTTAGAGGAAAACTTTTAGGTTAAAAACACATTTCTGAGGATATTTAAGTGAATCTCGTTCAGTTAAAGTCTTTACTCTTTAAAACAGAAGAAAAAAAACGTCTTCGGTCCGAAAAAACCAGGAAGACAAAAAGCTGCTGAGTCAAGCTAGCTAACACCGGCGGGGACACTTCCTGCTGCCTTCACAATAAAATAGGGACATTTAAAACCAATGATTAACAATAATAATTAGAAAAAGAATAAGAATATATTAATTATTTTTAAAAAAAATAAATAGTTAAAGAAATGCAAATAAAATAATCAACACCTGAAGAAGACAAGTGTAAATAAATAAAAAAAATAAACCATTGCTAATCCAGGAAATGCGAAATGACGAGGTCAAATAATGATAAATGACGTTTTTTAAGTGTAAAAAAAAAACAAAACTTTAAAAATGTAAAAAACTAACAACAATGAAAACACAACACACTGAGTCCATGTCTCCCGAGCTGCAAAAAGATAAGTAAAATAATTTTAATGAATGAATAACCTTGAACAGAAAGTAAAAAAATATAAATATATAAATTGAATGTATTGTTAAACGTTAAACAATATGAATGTTTTAGACCAAGTGTCCTCAACCGCAAAATTAATTAATTTAAAAATAATTTTATTTATGAATAAAATCAAATAGGCAGGTATGATTATGAATACAAAATACTTAGTCCAAGTACTTCCAACATAACCCCCCAAAAATAATTCATAAAAGAAAACAAAATAATAAACTAAAATGACAAAATAAAAAAAATAAATTAAGCCTTAAAGTAAATGTGTAGTGAATTTGACTTGAATTAATAGTTCATACTTTAATCATAACATAACAACATGAACAAATAAATACTAAAAATTACTATTTTAAATAAATAGAATGTTTATTGTTTTTAAAGTCAAAGTCAACCCCAAAACATATATATATATATATATATATATATATATATATATATATATATATATATATATATATATATATATAAAACAAAATAGAATATAAATTTAAAAAAAAAAAAAAAAAGAAAATAAATTAATATTCATTTTAGTCAGTTTTCTCTGCATGAAGCCTTTTTAAATCCTTAAATACCGAATACTTAGTTTTCATATATGTTGGGTCAGTTTAGTTGTTATTGTCATCAGTATTGTAGAATATAAAACTGCTTTAACAGCTGCTAAAACTAGATTTCCCGGGGAAATATATTTTGAAAATCCGCCGTCGCACCGTGCTCTTATTTTGGAGAACTTGACAGACTGTTGAGTCAAACACGCTGGATAAAAAAAAAACTCAACCTGAAAACGAAAACCATCATTTTCCGCGTTATTTAGCAGCGTGTTGTGTGTAAAAAGAGTGAATTTTGGGCGGAGGGAGTGAAGGTGAAGCAGAAAACAGAGAAACATGTCGTCCGTCTTATGTAAGAGAAAAACACACAGAGACATCTGGCAGCTATTTATACCAGCTGATCTCATCCAAATCCGCTTTGACACCGCGCACATTTACCCGGGAAACACACTCCGTAACACTGACACTGCACAACAACACAACAACAACAACAACAACAACAACAACAACAACAACAACAACAACAACAACACAACAACAACAACAACAACAACAACAACACAACAACAACAACAACACAACAACAACAACAACAACACAACAACAACAACAACAACACAACAACAACAACAACAACAACAACACAACAACAACAACAACACAACAACAACAACAACAACAACAACAACAACACAACAACAACAACAACAGAGAAGAGTGCAGCAAACAAAGACAGCTGCAGTCTGATCTCTGTCCGCGTCTCCGTAAACACACTGACACTAACACTAACACATACAGTATTTAATAAAATAACCAAATCTCATGTTCACCTGAATGATCAGTCTCTTTATTTTATGAAAATTAGATAATTTAGTTAAAGTGACTTTTCTGAGCAGAGCTGTCTGGAGGATTTGGGGAGGCTGGGGGGCTCAGCCCGGACCTCTGAGGGGGAAAAGGCTGAAAACACAAGACTTACTTCTATGTGATAATCCATCTTTTCTAATTTGTCTCTGAATTTATGCTTTTTTTTACCGTCTCCATTATCTTTAATCCTATTATCAGCACTATTATTTTCTGTTTACTGCTAATATTCTGTGAATTGTTTTTACTCTTATTAGTGTGTGATGTTTTTTTTTTGTTTTCTTTTTTGGTGTTGTTATTGGGGTTTTTTTTTTATAATTGTTTCTCTCGTTTCATTCTCCAAAACACTTTGTAAACTCTGTTTTAAATGAAAATAACGTCCCGTTAATTAACCCGTTAATGGTTGTAGTTCATGTTCTGGACTGTCGGCGGCAGCAGAGTGACGTGCAGCCTGCCGTCTGCCAGAAACCATAGAAGAAGAAATAGACCCCCGCCCCCTCAAGTAAACCCGTCCATGTGGGAGTCCTGTATGGACTACAATTAACGATAAAACTACAAACTGAAGACGCTTTCTTAACGTGAAAATGGACGAAGAACATACGGTAATTCCTGTTTAACGTTTCTGTCACTTTAATAACGACCGAAGCTAAAAACGACCGCGAGCTCGCCGTTAGCTAGCCGCTGCGCACCAAAGTCCGTTTAATTATGCGTCATTTTTATGATCTTTCACGCTTAAAACGAAATACAAATAACATTTAATGTTTTTTATGAGTAAATCAAAATTAACACGAGTTAATTTAACATTCGGCGTATTTTACATCCAACAAAAACGTATTTTGATGGAACAACTTTGGGAATTGTAACTTGGCTTTAGCTGTGTGGACTTCCGCCGCAACAACAGCAGTTTTTCTTTTTTAATTTCCTTCATCGAAAATTCATAAAATCACATTAAAATAACGACAATAATAGTAACAGAAAAAATAAATCTCGTCTTACATCAAGAGATTAAAGAAAAGCATTTTTAAAAACATAAACAGGAAGTGGAATATAAATGAGATATTTGCATCAAGAAGAAGATAATAAATGTGTATTGTCCTCATGTCTTTATTATTTTTCAGTTCTTTGGGTGATTTAAAATGCAATTTAAAATCATGTTTGAACTGATGGCTATTTGGGGGCCTCTTCGTCTGCTTGCATTTATGGATTTAAAACTTAAAGTTTATCAAATTAAAATATTTAAAATAAAGGACTTCTGTCTAGATTCATAAGAGTTATACGCTGAATTTACTCTGAGGGTTTGACAAAACTTTTTAATATAATTTAATCTTTACTCACAATTTCCATCAAGCAAGAAAATAAGTGAATTTTTATTTTCTGCACACAGACAAAATTATCAAAAAATGAAGAATGAAAAGCACCTAAAATGTACCAAACAGTCAGTGAGGGGTTAAATATAAAATAAAGAAATAAAGTGTGTGTGTGTGTGTGTGTGTGTTCAGGCCGGGTACAGGCAGCCCTGTGCTGTGTGTTCAGCGGTGGATTGGGGAGTTTCAGACGAGGGTCGTTTCTACTGCAGATCCTGTCACAACGTCATCGAGGTAAACAACAACAACAACAACAACAGCTGACTGATGGATGTTTTTCTCTGCACAGTTCTCTTTTCTTTGTTTATTTTGTGTATCTTGTCTGTAAAAGCAGAGGATGACGAAGACTTTGTGTCACGATGGTGTCTGTGATCCCGTGTGAGACGGACCAGAAATGACCCAGAAATAAACACTAAATAACTAAAGAACAACAGGAAGCCGACAAACCTAACAACACTCTGAAGTGTCAAATTAAGAGTCTGATAAATAAGGACACGCTGATCCAGAAGCTTCGTCCTAAAAGTGATGCGTCAGATGATGGTGATTATTATTCTGCGTTTATTTTGTTACATCTCAACATTTTATCCTAATCTAATTTTGATTTTTTGATTTTAAGAAATGTAAATTTGTTAAATTTTAAATATGTCTTGTAGCTGTTACTCTATGAAATTCACATCAGTTATAATAGATTTATAAATATTTTAATAAAATGGGAGGAAATAGCAGGAAATCAGCTGAAAATGAAACAAATAAAAATTGGAGCAGGTAGACGAAATAAAAACATTTATTGCCACACTGTCAGTATTAAAAGATAAAAGATAAATGCACACAAAATGAAATAATCTGTCAATTTAAGCCTCCCAAAAAAACAGGAAAATTAAAATACACATAATAAATTAAAACTGCCATTTTCTCATTTATGCTTCACGCATTATTTCAGCTCGTGTTTTGGTTATAATGACCAAAAATATTATAATGAATCAACCGTTATAATGAGTGTTTCTGTGCCGTTACAAACAAAGTTAAATCCCACATTGATGTTTTAGATGATCATTTCAGCAAAGGTCAACCTTAAATTTTGTATTAAAATAATAATAATAATAATAATAATAATAATAATAATAATAATAATAATAATAATAATAAATGAAAAAATATGTTTTAAAAAATTACAAGAAAATCACCTGGAAAAAAGAAATAAATCACTGCAAAAAAGTGCTGAAATTAAAAAAAAAATGTATATGTATATTTATTATTTATTATTATTATTTAGGGATTGATGTGTGTGTGAGTGATGATATACGAGCGCATCGCTCCCTCTCATGTGATATTGCTGAAATAAAGTTTTCTGGACATTTTTCCTTGTTTTTTTTTGTTTTTTTTAATTTTGGTCTTTTTCTTGTCACCTTTCACTAAGTTTTTGAAATTTGCGGGACATTGCTTGCAAAACTGCTGCCTTTTTCCTCCATGTTTTCAAGAGAAATCAGACCAGTCTGCTCGGGTTTCAAAGGGTTAAACAGCTTGTAAAAGGCGTCTGAATGCAGCTCCAGAAAACTGCGTCAGTCTGGGTCACTTTATCTGTTTGTGGAGAGTTTCTGCAGTTTGTGTCGTCTGTCAGCAGGTGGCAGCGCCGCCTCTCCGCACCACTTCATCTGGAGTTTCCTGTTTGTTTGTTTGTCTGTCTGTCTGTCTCTGTGTCTCTAACCTGTCCAAACGTCCTCAGAGAACCAGAGAGGTGGTGGATCCCAACATCACTCCGGGACACAGCAGGGTCTCCACCATGGGCCGAGGACCCCGAACCAAGAGAGCCGGTCTGTGACCCCAAACATTTAACGAGTCGACCTCCGACACAGTTTGACCGCTGACCTGTTTAAACAGAAAGATGAAGCCTTATTATTAAAGATACAACAAATATCTTTGTTTAAGTCAGGTGATGAAAATGTGTCGAGCGGCAACGAATCATTTCTTTCCTCATTGATTAATTTGCAGATCTTTTCACCTCCTATAAAAGCTTTATTTATTTCTTTATTCCGAGTTTTACTAATTTTCTGACGACTGTTTCAGAGCGCGGCCGTCAGTGGGTGATCTGCGAGGGTTTCCAGTTCATCCTGAAGCAGCAGGCCGACGCTCTGCTCAGACTGGGAGTCAATCCGAGTTTTAAGGTCGGTATGTTTTCGGTGAAATCTGCAGGGGTCGAGCGCGGCGAGGTGATCGGCCGATTTTAAAAGTTTTCGTTTTCAGGATGATGTTTTGTGTCAGCTGTGGAAGATCTACCTGCAGAAGAGTCGACAGGCGTTCACACACAACCCAGTGAGGGCGTCCGTCTTCAGAGTGGTGAGCTCACGAACTACACAAACCTGCATAAATATTATTTTTTTTATCTTATTTCTTCTGTCTTAGTTTTCACTTTTAATTCATTTATTTTTTATATATATATTTTTTAAAAATATTTCTTTACTATATAATTATTATTATTATTATTATTATTATTATTATTATTATTTTTAAAGATTATTTTTTGGGCTTTTTTATGCCTTTATTGCGTAGGACAGGTGAAGTGTGAAAGTGGGAGAGAAAGGGGATGATATGCAGCAAAGGGCCCAGGCTGGAATCAAACCTGCGGCCGCTGCCGCGAGGACTTAGCCTCCATACGCCGGGTACCCGCTCTATCCACTGATCCACCGGGTTCCCCGTTTACTATATTATTTTGAGTGTGTATTGTGCATACATACACTGGAAGCCATTTTCACAATTTTCATCGAGCAAAGAAAGAAGAAATACAGATTTTATGAAGGAAGTTCGTCGCCTGTTTAAAATTGTGTCTCAGGAGCAGGCGGGCAGACATTAACTGTCTAAAGTCTTTGTGTCTGTGTGTCCTCAGAGAGGTCCGGACTCGGAGTCGGACAGTGCAGCCGAGACGTCCGTCATGTCGGCCAGTGAGACGGACGGAGACACGAACCTGTCCACCGCCGGCTCCAACGCAGGTGGAGTCATTAACAGATACACATGATGAACTCAAAACATCCTGTTTTTACTTTGTTATGAACTCAGACTCTGTCACATAAGTTAAAGGCTAAATAACCACATGAATAATCTGTTTCCAAATAAATCTTTAAATAATCTTTTAAATTCCAGCTGCTTTTGTTTTTATGCAGAAACAACATTAAACTCAAAAATAGAAAAAAGTGTTTTATCCTTTTAATATTAAATGAACAGACATGCAAAGTTAAGTTTTACAAACTTCACAAACAAAAATAAACCATGGATCAGTTTGTGTTTATGAAATTAGGAGTGAAATAGCCAAAAATCGTTAGAATTATCTGAATCAGGTAGGAAGGGCCAGCTGTGTGGTCAGGTTTTTTGTTCAAAGAAAGTCAGTGTCTTTGTGTGATTTGCAGAAATTTGCGATAACATTAAGTATTAAATTGCTCGACGGTCCCTCAGCAGGTGAAATCCTTCTTTACCTCCACAGGAGGCTCCAGTGATTGGTCGCAGTGTTCGGGCTCGTTGGACACCACTGCCTACCTGTCGTCTCAGATGAGGAATTCCCACTGTCTGATGACCATGAGGAAGACTCTGGCTCTGATCCACCTCGCTCTAGTCTGGATCCACGAGCCGCTGACGCTCAGTGACCTGCTCAGGTAATAAACACACACTCACCTGGATGTTCAGCCAGAAAATCCAAGACCACAGAAACAGACACCGAAGCCAGAGAAGCAAACAGAAAACTACAGAGGACCTAAAATTGAGCCCTGTGGCACCCCACAAGTGAGATCTGCAGAGGAGAAGGACTTGACAAGTCCAAGACCCCACAAAAAGTTACTAAAACTAAAAATGTAATCAGTCAATGTGCGGAAAATGAATCACTGACATTTTTTGTTAACATAAAAAAACAAACAAAAAACACCAAACACATGTAGGTCACAGCCTCTTCGATATTAGGATTTGTTTCATTTCATATAATTTTAAATTCATAAACACAGAAATCACGTCTTTTTCAGGTGACATAAGAAGAGAATTTGTTGTAGAATTTTACATTTAAAGTTGATATTGTCACCAGGTGTTAAGTGTACATACAGCTGAGTGTCGTCGGCATAAAAACCGAAAAACACATATCTATATTATAAGTTTCTCAAGGAGAAGCATGTAAGCTGAAAACAACAGAGGACCGAAAATCAAGCCCCATGGCACTCCACAAATAAGCTTTGCAGCAGAGAAGGACTTCAAAGTCCAAGACCCCTTAATCCCATACTAAAACCAAAGAGTTAATCACTCAATATACAGAAAATGAATCACTGACACTTTTTACGTCAACATTTTTCAAATGAAAACCCCAAACGTGAACCTCAAAGCCTCTTAAATACGAGGATTTGTTTAATTTTGTATGACTTTAAATTGTGAAACACAGAAATCACATCATGTTTATGTAAAGTCAGATGAGAAAATGCCTTCATATTTCACTTCAGCCAAAAAAAACCAACAACTTTATATTACATTTTCTATAAGGAGAAGCATGTACACTGAAAGCAACAGAGGATCTAATATTGAGCCCTGTGGCACTTGTAATTGTAATTTTGACTTCTTTGTGAGACACACAACCTCCCACCGCCTCACCAAAATGTCAGAATTTAGTTCCTTTGCATTTCAATCACGTGAGACATCCTTCCCTTCCGTCTCCTCATCAAGATTCAAATTCGTTTGTATTCTGAACTGTGATAGGAGGCCGAGGGGTGTGTTTCTCACACCTTAGGGCGTCGGTCCTTTGCATTTCAATCACGTGAGACATCCTTCCCTTCCGTCTCCTCATCAAGATTCAAATTCGTTTGTATTCTGAACTGTGATGAGTTCAACTCACACCTTTGATAAGAGACCGAGGGGTGTGTCCTTCCACAAGCATAAAATGTCTAGTTTTCCCCATGCTCGGGGTCTTTCTTCATCCTGACCGCTCACATGTTGATTGACCTTTTCTTTGCAAAGGAAATAAAACCTTGTCGGCCGACAGAAGTCTCTATTTCATTCTTCACCAGCAAAAGCAGCAGAGAATTTCCACCACACACTCCACACGTGAGATCTGCAGTAGAGTATTTCAAAACCCAGCAAACAGATATTAAAACTAAAGACAGTGTCAGATTTTATGTGGTCAGGTGGCTGCTGAAAGGAATTTCCTGTCTGTTGACGTGAAGACTGAATGCCAGGAACACATTTTTATGGGGTAACATGAGAATATTTTTTTTAAAAATGCAACATTTTAAGATTATTTTTTTCAGGCTTTTTTGCCTTCATTGACAGGACAGCTTAAGTGTGAAAGGGCGAGAGAGAGGGGATGGCATGCAGCAAAGGGCCGAGGCTGGAATCGAACCCACCGAGCCACTTGGGCTTTTTTCTTGTCCCCATGTTTTTACATGTAGACATATTCAGTCTAATGATCCTGGAATCAGCCCAAAAATATCCACCAGACTGAATTTGTGAAATGATAACGCAGCTGTTTTGTATGACATGTTGTTGAGTTGTCTTCCATGTTAACAGTCTCAGTTGAGTTAATTGGTCCTGGAAAGTCCTTGAACAGTTGTTGTGTTTGTGTTCAGGTTGGTGAATGAAGGTCACGTCCCGTACTTGAACGCTCACGAAGAACTCCCCGACGAGATGAAGCTCGAAGGCAAAGACGCTCTCGTCTTCAGAGTTAAGGTCAGACATCAATCAGCTCCTGATACTGAATCAGTCATTCACACAGAAGCCACAAATCAGGCGGCGTCTGACCAGTTTCCACCGTCATTTAAGACTTGCTGCATAAGAATCCGTCAAACAAACAAAATCATTTCTTTTTGTAATTATCTTTTTAGTGGTTTGTGTGAACGTACAAAAACAAAGTAGAAAACCCAAATGAACATTAAGAAATCATGTAAAAGGGGAAAATAAATAAGCAGATAAATGTATAAAAAAATAGAATAGAATGAAAAAGTACATAGGTGGAAAAAAGTTTAAACAAGAGGGGAGGGTAATTAAATAAATAAAAACAATAAAATAAACTAAAAACGGGTTCTGTTTGAATCCAAACATCCTCATGAAGACGAGAGACGGCCGATCGTTACTCTCCAGCGTGTCTGACTCTTGTTCACGCGGTCGGGTATAAAAACAGTGAATTTTAATGAGGTGCGCTTGTTTTCCTCCACAGAGAATCCCGTCACACCAGGCGCTGCATCAGGAGGCCCAGACTCTGATCCTGTTCCTGCAGCTTCCTGCTTTTCCTCCAATCAGCCGACAGAGTCTGCTGCACCCGGCTCTGCTCAGCGTGCGCTACCTGACGGACGCTAATCTGCCCGGTAACAGCGCGACCGACACGGACGATAGAAGCGATTATGAGGATTCTGCCGACAGTGAAACCTGATTATTGTCTCGTTGTTTTTCTGTGTTTGCAGACGAGCTCCACCCGTGGGTCTGCCTGCTGATGGAGCGCGCCAACATGGCGGATCAGACGTTGCACACTTTCGACCGCTTGTCTCGTCCCGTCCTGCCGCAGTACGACGTCCAGACCGCCGCCCTCATCATCGTCACCATGAAGCTGGTCTTTGGCCTGGATGACTACACCGAGTGGTAATGATTCACCCAAAAATACACGAATCAGAGTCAGACAGACGATCCGCACACCGGATTTAACTCCCAGTAATTTTTATTAATGCCACGTTTCAATTTAACGACGATCTTCATCGGTCATTTTCAAATTCTCCTTCACTTCACCAACATACCCAAAAATTATTTCAGTTGCAAAGATTTCATTCATTAATTTATTTAGCAGTTTTGTTGTGTTGTTGGTGGTATTAGTACTGTTGTCTTTGGAAATTTGGAAAACATATGGGCGAATCTGGATGAGATGCAGATGTGTATATATATGATTTACTGTCATACTCGGCACAAAACTAAATAAAAAAATGATCACACAAAAATTAGATAAATAAAAACTCATTATAATTATTATTTTTGTAAGAAAGTTTTCACATTTTTCAAGGTTAATTTAAAGAGCCACTTTTGTTTTTTTCTTGTAGGGAATTATCCAACGAAGCAGCCGATCAGGACGACACAGGTGAGCTCTTCACCTCCGCGCCGGAAACGTAACGTTTCATTTTACTGATGTCGACTCCGTTTGGTTTGAACCTTCATCAAAAGTGTGACGCTGTTTTAGCGTTTAAACATCAGCGAAGCCGAGCTGCTTAAAAACCGAAACCCCGTCAGTTCAGGCAGACGGCTGCTGTTGGACTTCTCTTTATTTATTTATTTTTATTCTATTTATTTCTCTCCTGAAAAAGGAACGTTTGAAAAGTTTATGCAGGATTTTCATTTTTTTTTTTGCCAATTTGAAGAGTGCCCCTGAAATGGTCATTTCTTTCACCATCACGTCAATCAGCTCAAATTAATTTACAAACAATATTGAGCCAATCAACAAAATCAATGATGAAATTTGAATCTGTGACAAAGTCATTTCTTCTTCTTCTAAACATCCAGTTTTGATAAAACTGTCCATAAAATATCAGTTTGTCCATGGAGACTTTAATTAACACGAGTTAAAAGAAAAATTAATATTTATTTTCTGAACTTCCAGTAAAGTTCAGAGATTGAAGTCGTCTGTTCATGTTTTCATGTCTCATACACAGTTTATATTTATTTACTTCACCAGAATAACTAAATGAAATATTTAAAGTTGATTTATACAGTTATGTATTTAGTGCTTTCGTTATGTTGTTGTGTTGTTGGTGGTATTGTTATTGTTTTCCTGTATATGCATGTGTATGCTTGTTGTTTTTTCCTTGTGTAATAATAATAATAACAGAAATAATACATTTTACTATTATTCACCAAGTTGCCTCAGTATTATATTTTATATCTTATTTTTTATTTTCACTGCTGCATTATTTTATGCTGTCAATTCCAATTAAATTTTTTTCCACTTTTTTAAATTACTTTTTTAAAGATACATTTAATTTAAATTCATATAATGTCAAATTATAACAAAAGGACACTTTTTTCACATAGTGCAGGTCTAAATGACACCCAACATGTCAAACAAATCCCGGCACTTCGTAGTATAATTCTCCTGAAATGAGTGTGTGTGTGTCTGAATGTGTGTGTTTGACACTCCTGCTGAAGGTGATGAGTGAACCACGGTGAAGAAGGTGAACAGTCGCACTGAGTGAATCCATGTTTCGTGTGGACAGGAAACATGTTTAATGTGAGGCGGTGGTTCAGACAGACGCAGGCCGCTCTGATCCGAGCTCAGCGGAGGAGAGAGCGCCACGTCGCCAGGTGAGACGGGAACCGCTGTTACACCTGCACAGCTTATCTGCACACACACACAGACACACACGCACACAAACACGCACACACACACACAAACACACAGACACACACACAGACACGCACACACAGACACAAACACACACACACACAAACACACACACACACACAGACACACGCACACAAACACGCACACACACACACAAACACACAGACACACACACAGACACAAACACACACACACACAAACACACACACACACAGACACACGCACACAAACACGCACACACACAGGCGCACACGCGTGCGCACAGACACACACACACACACACACAAACACACACACACAAACACACACAAACACACACACACACACACACACAGACACACACAAAAACACACACAAACACACACACCGACACACACACACAAACACACACACACACACACAAACACACACAAACACATATATATATATATATATAACGGTGATAAACGGTGTCACTTTGGGTGATTGTCAAAGAATTTTAAAAATCATCAAAAATGTTTAAAAAAAAATTGCCTAAAAATGCCCCAAAAAAGAATAAAAAAAGATCTGTAAAATTTATATATATACAGTATATGTGTGTGTGTGTGTGTGTGTGTGTGTGTGTGTGTGTGTGTATACCGATGCATACACACATATAAACACACATTCATATCCAGAAATCAGGAATGCTGTAATTGTGTGTTGTGTGTGTCCGTCTGGTCTGCAGGAAACAGTGGACGGCAAAGAAACCTCTGTACACCAACAACACCAACAAATATGGCAACATCAAGAGGAGAAGTAAGAACCGCAGTTTGTGGGTCAGTTTTTAAGGTGCCACGCCGGTGCAGATGTCACAGGTGTGTCGGGTTAAATATCTGTTGTCGCTGATGCAGAGATACAAAAAGGGCCGTGTAGATTCAGAGTCTTAATCGGGTCAAATATTTATCCGAAGTGCAGCAGAAAAGGTTGATGGGTTTTGTCTCGTTTTTTAAATCTTTGAGTAAAGTTTTTATGCCTGTGTGTCGGCGATGGCTTTACCTGAATTCTGTTTCAGGTTGTCTGCCGCCGGTCTCATTATCCTGAACACAACATCTCAAAATCACCTTCAGGAAAGTTTTTTCAAATTTGGCACAAACGTTCACTTGGACTCAAGGATGAATTAATTAGACTTCAGTGATTACGGGTCAAAGGTCAAGGTCAGTGTGACTTTGTCGCATTCTTGTGAGCAATATTTCTCAAGAACACTCTGTGGAAACCTTTTCAAATTTGGCACAAACGTCCACTTGGACTCAGTGATGACTCTAACTGCACTGGTCCGTGGAGGCAGTAATTCTGTTTTTTTGTTTTGTGTTTTTTTTTTTTTTAACTTCTGTTTGTGCTCAAATTTTTGGGTTTGGAGTTCCCATAATGCTTTGGGGCATGCTGTTAGCGTGTATTTTTTACATTTTGTTGAGATGTCTCCATTAAAAGTGAATTATTTGGGAGCAGCTTCTGTCTGCAGCCGATGTTCACTGAGAATCTGAGGACAACTAAAAACAGGAAGATTACCTGGAGAGTTCGGTCTCTTGTTCTGATTTGTGGGTGTTTTTTTGGAGAGAGTGAGGTCACCGAACGATACCGGCGGGAGCGTCGTGTCTTCACCGAGTGATGAAGAGGAGCGTCGAGTCGAAGCAGCAGAGATGAAGGTCGGTTTGTGTTTGTGCAGGAATCGCGGAGCAGGTGCAGATCTGTTTTGAGAGGCTGTCCTCTCGGCCGGCGGGCGTCGAGCGCGTCCAACCGTCCAGCTTCAGGTTCTGCTGGGGGGACGAGGACGGAGCGGACGGTCCCAGTCTGCACCAGAAGAAGCTGGACGGAGTCCTGACCCTCAAAAACAACATCTGGACCCCCGTGAACTCGACGTACTGGCACCCTGGGCTCCAAACCTGCAACCCCCGGTACCCACCTTCGTTCATTCATTCTTTATTTCATTTTTTTTGTGCTCAAACTCTTTTTCGAAATATTTAGAATCATAAAAATCTAAACATTAAATATTATACATCAAAGTAAATTCAGTGTGACGGTGATAGTTCGTAAGACACTAAATAAAACTCGAATTAATAACGGACAAAAATCAAAACAAAACAGTAAAAACATTATACAAAAAAACCCACAGAAATGAGAAATAATTTATGAAAGTGAAGTGAAAAAAATACACACACTAAAAAGGCGGTCAGTATTACAAAACGTCGGTGTCGGTCTCGATGTTTCTATTTCACGCTAAAAAAGTCGCCTCCTGAAATCAGGTGGATTTTCTCTAAAGTCTTTGAAATGTTCTTTAAATGTTGGAGAAAACGTTTCCCTCCATGTCGGCAGCAGCAGAGACTAAATCTGATCATATTTTTCACCCGACGGCAGATTTACGTGTCGTGGAGCGACTTCAAATTCAGCCGAAAGCTCCTCGAGTTCTTCTAAAACATCCCAAAAAGTTTCAAAAATCTCTGAATAATTCTAATAGTGAAAATAACTTCATTCATACAGCAGCTTTAAAAACAGAGTTCACAACGGCAGAAAGCCCAGCGTCCGACCGGACGCGAGCGCGAAGAAACGAGGAACCGGCTCATAAGGGGTTAACGTCTCCGCTGTGACGAGCGTGATGATGATCCCCGAAAACCTCAGATCATTTCTAAAACCAGCAGGGAGCTTCGGTAAAACCGATGCCCCGACCTTTGACCCCGCAGGCTCTGACGCCGTCTTCTTCTTCTCTGCAGGAGCTGCATCAGTCATTACTCGGAGGCGGCGCTGCCTCGGACCTTCGTCTGGCTGCTGCAGCTCTTCTGCTTCATGCTGGACGTGAAGCCGGCGTGCCTGTACGAGGACGTGCTGAGGGTGGAGAGACGCGTCCTCAGCGGCACAGGACAAAAGAGGACGACGGGGACAGAGAGCGGGACGGGGACAGAGAGCGGGAAGAGGACAGAGAGCGGGACGGGGACAGAGAGCGGGACGGGGACAGAGAGCGGGACGGGGACAGAGAGTGGGAAGAGGACAGAGAGGAAGACGTGGACAGAGAGCAGGAAGAGGACAGGGAGCAGGACGGGGACAGAGAGCGGGACGGGGACAGAGAGCGGGAAGAGGACAGAGAGCGGGACGGGGACAGAGAGTGGGAAGAGGACAGAGAGCGGGACGGGGACAGAGAGCGGGACGGGGACAGAGAGTGGGAAGAGGACAGAGAGGAAGACGTGGACAGAGAGCAGGAAGAGGACAGGGAGCAGGACGCCACAGAGGGGACAGGACACAAGATTGAGGGTGGAGAGACGCGTCCTCAGCAGCAGAGGACACAAGAGCAGGACAAGGACAGAGAGTGGGACGGGGGAAGAGAGCGGGACAGGGACAGAGAGCGGGACGGGGACAGAGAGCAGGACGAGGACAGGGAGCAGGAAGAAGACAGAGAGCAGGACGCCACAGAGGGGACGGGAAACAAGATTGAGGGCGGAGAGACGCGTCCTCAGCAGCAGAGGACACAAGAGCAGGACAAGGACAGAGAGCGGGACGGGGACAGAGAGCAAGAAGAGGACAGAGAGGAAGACGGGGACAGAGAGCAAGACGAGGACAGGGAGCAGGAAGAGGACAGAGAGCAGGACGGGGACAGAGAGCAGGATGAGGACAGATAGGAAGACAGGGACAGAGAGCAGGATGAGGACAAGGAGCAGGACGAGGACAGAGAGCGGGATGGGGACAGAGAGCAGGACGAGGACAAGGAGCGGGACGAGGACAGAGAGCGGGACAGGGACAGAGAGCGCGACGGGGACAGAGAGGAAGGCAGGGACAGGGAGCAGGAAGAGGACAGAGAGCGGGACGCCACAGAGGGGACGGGAAACAAGATTGATGGAACAAGACTGATTGATGGATTGACCCTAAAACCTTCGCGTGAGCGTCCACAGTTTCACGCGCTCTTTGATCTGAGGCGGGACGAGTAAGGGGCCGTTTCCACGGCAACGGTTCTTGCATGAAACAACTTTGAAAAACATTGTCCAAAGTTTTTTAAAGAGAAACGCCCTCCGGACCTGCATGTTTTCTTTAAAAATCGGTGGTAAAATAAATGAAAAGTTCAGCCGCCAAAACCAAAAACAACAAACGGTCTGCGGCGTCTGATCCGTCCAGACTTCAGCTGCAGATTTACTGTCATGTTTCAGATTTGTTTGGGCCGTGTTGAGTGGAAGTGAACGGGAGGCGAATGTTGATTTCACTCCTCTGAAATGTGACTTTTTATCTCTTTGTTTATTTCCAATAAAATGTTGAAACGTGATCATCCGAAATATTTTCATCAGGAAAAGTCTTCTGCGGCTGTTTGATCGTTCATAATATTGTCTCGTGCTGCGTTTCGGTGTTTGTGGCAGTAATTGAATGTTGAGAGCGTGTGAGCGTTAACTTGTTGATCAGGTTGTTTTTCAGTCTGACAAAGACGCGAGCGCTGCAGAGGCGGGAAGTGATCAGCAGGAGGCGGCAGACACACGGCGAGCGTGTGAGCGTGGTTCACACGAAACTCAACCCTGCAGTCAGTGCACAGCTGGTACACACACACACACACACACACACACACACACACACACACACAGATGAGCGTTTATTTATTGTGTCATGATCCGACAACAACAAACATATAAACATCTCTCATCAGATCATCATCAGAGTTTTTTTGTGGTGATTCATCAACAAGAAACTGAAACAGAAATTAAGAAATTTAACTGAAAACTGAAAAATCACCATTAAATAAATCATGAAATCATCTTCAGTCCCACATTCATCACCAGACCTGTTTTAATGTGCCAGTAATATTTGGGAAACTAACCAAAACAGTTATTACCTCCAGCAGCTTTTCCTTTAATAACTTTAATAGAAACATATAAAAATATGCAGATATAAGAAATAGTTTTAATTTAATTGATTGTGAATCATTTTAAATTTGAATTTATAACAAATATTTTTAAATTCCACTTTAAGGATATATTTTTTATTTTATTGTTAATATTTTTATTTCATGGTTGCAGCGTCACTGGAATGATTTTCTGCATTTTCTTGTAACTACTAATAATTGGGTTTAAAAAAATATTTTTAATAATTTAAATTGATTTTAGAATACATTTAATGACTTATTTTTTATTTTATTAATATATTTAATAACATACTTTACTGAAGTAAATGATCTGTTTGGGAATGCATCAAATCATGCAGAAGAATATTATATATATATAATATGAAGAATATTTATATTTTCAGAAATAACAACATCGGTCTGATAATCTGAGTGGATTGACAAAAAATCAGTTAAAATTATTGTGACAGTTCAAAGTCACTTTTTGCTGTTGAAGTTGCTGTTTTTTCTTTTGATTACTGTGATAATTTCATTTGAAAAGTAATGAAAGTTTTTGTTTATTTTAATCATTTTAAAACAGTTTCTAATTTATAGTTAATTTATAGTTCGTATCGAGACTATTTGACTGAACTTTTCTTGACAGGATCTGTGAGTTTGGGCTAAAGTGTCTAAATATTATTTGGTATTTTAGGATCTCAGACATGAGCAGGAATATTCGTGTCAGACTGAGAACTAAATGTTTTTCAGCTCTGAAGTCAGTCGAGGTGAAAATCTGAGCGCGCTCTCAGGAGTCATCTGAGGACACGGTAAAAATAAATCTGTCTGGACGCCGGAACCAACGAGCCGCGTGTGAACGCAGCACCGTGTTGAGGTGACGGGAGGTAACTGCTGCTCGCTATAGTATCGCCATGGCAACATGCCCAACACTCTGAAGTTACCTAGCAACAGCCGCAGCGTATAACGGAGGGACAACATGTCCTCATCTGATGTCAACGTCTCGTCTGCGTGCAGCTGCACTGAGGGGACAGTTTACACGGAGAGACGTCTGACATCAGCTGAGTCCGTTTGCGGACGCGCTGATGTTCATTTTCATGCTTCTGTCAGTTTGTCTGGTTTCGTCTCGTTTTCTTTGTCTGAGATCAAACTCCTGAAACCTGAAACGACCCGACGGGAAGATCCGTCTGCGCCGCAGCCGAGAGAACAAAGAGCCTCAACTTCACACTTATTTTAAAGAACACGTTTGGTACGAGAGCATCTGCAGAGGAGCCGACCCCACCGCTGCCGCTCAGCGCCTCCAATCTCAACTTCAAATCCAAAAACAGCAAATCACAAACATTCACACGCGTGTTCCTGCAGCAGGGCGGGAACGCACAAAACCAGAAAAAACACAGACAGAAACTGCTGCATCTGTCCTTCAGCCCAATTTAATATACAGCACTGACACTCAACCCAGGGCCGCAGGCCAAATCTGGCCCCTCACAGGGCCCCTGCTGGCCCCCAAAACTGTTTTCTAACTGACAGTAAAAATAAAGTGATGGACTCTGTGAACAGTTTTTGTCCTTTTAGTCTCCATCAGGTGTCAGAGACATAAAACAGCATCAAAATAGAGCCAGAGGAGGATCCCCCACACCCCCGACAGAGGACACAGCTGAGACACTGATGTCCTAAAATACTAGAAATGTCCCAAAATCCTAGAAACATCTAAAATCCTAGAAATGTCTTAAAATTAATAAAATGTCCTAAAATCATAGAACTGTCCTAAAATCCCAGAAACATGCTGGTCTGCTGTAATTGGCCCCAGGAGTCCTGTTATTTAGCAGAAGCGGCCCCTCAGCTGAACGCCCGAGGCTTTTCGATATCTACACTCACTCAAACACAGCAGGCGAAACCTGCCGCGAAAATCTGAGGGAAAAAAGAACGTTTCGGTTCCGATGGTTTTAACGGCTTTGTTTTTAAATTGCGAGGCTGGGATCTCTAACACCTTTGTAGTTTTGTGATTTGTTCCATTTCACAAATTGCCGTTTTTCGACAGTCGTGTTTCGACAGTCGTGTTTCGACAGTCGTTTTTCCGTGAATTTCCGTTGCCCGTGGAGAATTGCTCTTGAGTGTTTTGAAACGCTGTTTTGTAAATTGTGCTCGTTTTTTCTGGGTAATTGTTGGTTTTTTGAGTCGCTGTAATGTTTCGTGATTCGCAGATTCATTATCCAGATTGTTGAGTTTCGATAATTACATTTTTTTTTGTGAACTGCTTTTGCCGGATTTGTCCTTTTTTTGCTAATTTCCATCATGTGAAAAAAATGAGTTTCTTTAAAAATTCCAGTTTGTGTGAATTGCTGATGTGTTTCTGTAAATTTCATTTACATTTTTTTGTGTCTTGCAATTTGCCCTTCAGGGCCCCCGTAGCAACGCTGTGAGGTCCCCTAGCAACAGCCTCGGCCGGTAACGGAGGAACACGATGTCCTCGTGATGCTGAAGTCTCGTCTGCGTGAAACGGATGTGACATTTTATTTGAGCAGATGTTTGACATCAGCTGCAGTCGCTCATTTTTTCCTTTAGTTTGAGTGAATCTTTGCGGCTCAGACATCAAACCGTCACCTGAAACGACCCCGAGAGGGAAATCAGGTCGCTGCAGCCGCCGAGAGAACAAAGAGCCTCAGCAGCAAACTGAATCCCAAACTTTACCATTTCACACATTCACACGAAATAAAACCACAAATCCGAAAATACGAAACAAATTAGATCAGAATAAAACATGAGACGATAAATGAACATTAAAACATCATTACTGTCTTTTCTTCTCCTTTCAGGTAAACACCAACACAGACGAGGACAGACAGGCAGACAGACGAGGACAGACAGACAGACAGACGAGGACAGACAGACAGACAGACGAGGACAGACAGGCAGACAGACGAGGACAGACAGACAGACAGACAGACAGACAGACAGACAGACAGACAGACGAGGACAGACAGACAGACAGACGAGGACAGACAGACAGACGAGGACAGACAGGCAGACAGACGAGGACAGACAGACAGACAGACGAGGACAGACAGGCAGACAGACGAGGACAGACAGACAGACAGACGAGGACAGACAGACAGACGAGGACAGACAGGCAGACGAGGACAGACAGACAGACAGACGAGGACAGACAGACAGACAGACAGACAGACAGACAGACAGACAGACAGACAGACAGACAGACAGACGAGGACAGACAGACAGACGAGGACAGACAGACAGACAGACGAGGACAGACAGACAGACAGACAGACGAGGACAGACAGACAGACGAGGACAGACAGACAGACAGACGAGGACAGACAGACAGACGAGGACAGACAGACAGACAGACAGACGAGGACAGACAGACAGACAGACAGACGAGGACAGACAGACAGACAGACGAGGACAGACAGACAGACAGACAGACGAGGACAGACAGACAGACGAGGACAGACAGACAGGCAGACAGACAGACAGGCAGACAGACGAGGACAGACAGACAGACAGGCAGACAGACAGACGAGGACAGACAGACAGACAGACAGACAGACGAGGACAGACAGACAGACGAGGACAGACAGACAGACAGACGAGGACAGACAGACAGACAGACAGACAGGCAGACAGACAGACGAGGACAGACAGACAGACGAGGACAGACAGGCAGACGAGGACAGACAGACAGACGAGGACAGACAGACAGACGAGGAGAGACAGACAGACAGACAGACAGACGAGGACAGACAGACAGACGAGGACAGACAGACAGACAGACAGACGAGGACAGACAGACGAGGAGAGACAGACAGACAGACGAGGACAGACAGACAGACGAGGACAGACAGACAGACGAGGAGAGACAGACAGGTTCTCTAAAGGACTTTAAATGTTTTTTCGTATTTTAATGTAACATAAATTATATATACATACATATATACACACACACATACTGTATATATATATATGTATAAATGTGTGTGTGTATATATATATATATATATATATATATAATGTAAAATGTGGACTGAACGAGTTTGTGGTCACGTTAAACGACAGTTTCTTCACAGAGATCGTCTGTTTCTTTGCGTGTCGAATTCATGAAGAAAACGTTGTTTTCTGTTGCGTTTCCACGGTGAAGCAACAATCCCAAAACTGAGATATGATCAGTGAACTGAAGCTTAATAAAGTTTTAGCAGCTGTCCAATAATCGGATGAATCCGTCCCTGCAGGACGTCAGCGGATGTTTTTAGGACGAAGAGTCTGACTTCACAGCAGCTTTTCCCAAAAATAAAAACTAGATGAAAAAGCTGTGATGCTTGTTGTGTTTCAGGCGTTTTCATCAGGAAACTGCAGGAAAGACACTTTCCATGTTGTCCTTAAATCCATGAAATGTTCAAAAATCCTATAAATGTTCAAAAGTCTGTGAAATGTTCAAAAATCTGAGAAATGCCCTAAATTTGCAAAATATTTGCTGTTTTGGATTCACTAATTATTTTGAGCGTTTGTCGAGAGAGTTTGATGTTCCGATAAAGTTTTGCTGATTTTGAACTCATTAATTTCGACAGGATGTTTTCTTCACGAATTCAACATATCGTTGAGTCACCGATACACTAATAATAATATTAATAACAATAATAATAATAATAATATTGATAATAATAATAGTTTGACGTTTCTCTCTAACAGATTTGTCTCAGTTTGTCGTCTTGTTTTTGTCTCATTCAGGACAGAAAGACGCAGCTGATTCAGTCTCAGGCGAGACGGCTGTCAGAGGTCAGCGTCCCGCACGTCTCCCGTACGTCTCCAACAGAAAACAGACCATTTCAAACAGAAAAAGGAAGAAATCTGCAGAAACTTCCCATCATTTCTGTGTAAAAATCAAAGAAACCATGAACACAAACAGAACAAGAACGAATTTACGGCAAGAAAAGAGACGCAGGAGAAAAAGCTGATGGGATTAACATTCCTGCAGAGCCGCAGCTTCAGACAGGAGAGAAATCAACGTGTTTTAATCCGTTAAATTAGGTTTTGTGTCGATGATTTCTCCTCTGACAGCTTTTCCATCTTAATAATTGAGGGTAAAATGTGAGAATATTAACGAACTCTGAGGATCAAATTAATTTGTTTTTATAGTTTGTTGACTTGATTCATTTTTCTTTTTCTTTATTTCTTAATTCTTCATTTTTTTTCTGAGGGTCAGAAACGAAAAGATTTAATGTGACGACTAAAGGAAATAAGTCCTCAATCCTGAAAAACTCTATTTTTATTACGATTCTGTCAGAGAATGTTAGAAATAAACCAAATGAAAATTCACCAAAAGAAATAATTCTCAGCTTTTTAAAATGAATCTTTAGGTCAAATAATAATAATAATAATAATAATGATGATAATAAATATAGTTTCATTCCTCTCCTGAAAAGTAGAAATTTGTTTTGTTTTTTGTTCAGTTTGGAGAGATTTCATCAGTCTTTCATTAGAAGATGTTTCTGAAGCTAAAATGTTTAATAAAAACTTTAAAATGTTTGGATTAAACATATTTAATTTCCTAAACTATCAATTTAAAAATACTCACAACGTTAAGGTTTAAAAAAGAAAATGAAAATGTTTCTGCGGAAATGGAGGAAAAACTGTTGAAATGAAAGGTTTCCTGTGAAAAACTGAAGTTAACGAGAATATTTTACTTTAATTTCACCAAATGAAATTATTCGTGTGACTAATTAAAGACACGAAAACATTTCTTTTGTGATTTCTGCAGCAAAATTATTTCGACATCCTGCAGCAGCTGATCTGTGGAAAAACCCACAAAAATAATTTCCTGTTTTCAGTAAAGAAATAAATTCAGTGAAGCCTCTGAAGCATCAACAGAGTTATTTCTGTTTGTGCTCACAAGATAAAAATCCTTTTGGAGTTTGGAAAGCTGTGAAATTCATTTTTTATTCTTAATATAAACTCAGATTTCTGTGATAATCAAAACCAAATCAAAACGAAAAAACCTTTATTTTCATCTGAAAAATCATTTCAGGAATGTTCTTGTTTTGTGAGTATAATTTAAATAAATGTCCTGTTTACAATAAAGTTCATCCTGGAGGCTCTTCCTGTTAATGTCAGCGGGAGGTTTTTAAGTTTAAGAAGTTATTATTTGATTCAGCAAAACTATTGTTCACTATTATTCAAGTCGTGTTTTCACAATAAAAACTTCATGATTAATACTTATTTACACAGATTTCTTCTGTTTCTCAAAAAAACTGATCAAGAAATTATTTATTTTGTAAGCGTGAAGTTTGAAATGTTAGAAACAATAATTTAATAAATAAACCTTTTTTCTGCTGCTTTCAGCCAAATCTCAGAAACAGAAACTACGGACACGTGAGCAGCAGCATCAGTTCAAGTCTAAAAATAGAAAATAATTTAACTTTTGTTTCCAGAAAGTCTTTTCGAAATATTTCTGGTATTATAAAATAATAATATAATATATATATAAAATATTATTCTTTAACTAAGAAACATTTTAAAAATACTTTAAATATTTGTGTTTAAACCCAGCCAGCAGGGAACATTCCCACAACACTAGCTTACAGTTATAATAACGTTTTAAAGAAAACGTTTTAATATAATGTTCAAAGAACATTTTAAGGATGTTGATCATTTCAGATAATGTTCCTTTAAGGTTAAATAAGACGTAATATTTGAAGTGAAACACTCTGAGGATGTTTTGGTGACGTTGAGAGGTGAAAGATCAGAGAACGTTCTTTAGAAAACGTTCCCACAATGTTACATGAGAACAAAGAGAGAACATTTTCAAAGAAACATTCAGAACATATTATTGAGGACTCAGATTACACAAGATTTTTTAGATGAAAAGTTAATGTATTATGATATGTTAACAATATATATATATATATATATATATATATATATATATATTTGTTTGTTTGGTTTGTTTACATTTTTTTATGTTTTATTTAAAATGTTACTTAAACTTTAAGAAACCTGGGAACTAAAAGAAAACTTTGCATTGGTTGCATTGTAACATACACAGAACGTTTGTAGAACCAAAACTTGCTGGCTGGGTTTCTTAAACTTTCTTAAAGTTGTTGCCTCCTCCACAGGTGCAGCTGATCAGACTGATGTCAGTGTGAATCTCTGAGTCCAGGACGTGAACGACGGCGCCGCTGAATGACGGAAACATCAGTCAAAAAAAAGTCGCCATCTGAGTTTCCATCAACGCCATCTGGTAAGAACCGCTTCACCTTTTTTAATATGGACGGCAAAACTGTTTTACATTCAGTTCAAAACTTTATTAAGGACACAGCTCAAAGAGAGCTAAAGAGACAAAAATAAATAAAAACATAATAAATATATATTATATTTACGAATTATGAATTTACAAAAACTTTGTTGACCACCATGTGAAAATGTTTCCTTCAGTTTCTCCATAAAAGACGTGCCCTAAGAACATAAAAACAGCAAATAAAAATGACAGCAATACATTTCATGTGGAAATTACAAAAACAGGCCTCTGTGATACACATTTGAGCAGATATAATCTACAGTAAATGAATATTTATGTCAAATTGGGCATTTACATACTGACATGAGTGCCGGTGGCTCCAAATTCTAAAATGAAACCTCACTGAGCTCAGTTTGGCTAATAACGGCTAAATAAGGCCGTTCTCGGGTTTTACACATGAACCTATAAATCAGATTTGTTATTACAGCAGAAAAGAGTCTGTGAGGCAAAATAATGAAGATGCAAAATATGGATAAAATCAAAAAACTGAACCAACACAACATGTCCTCTGATGCCGGCTCAGTCAAAACAAAACAACACAACAACACACAAAAGAAAACAACAACAACAAAATACAAAAAAACAACAACAAAACACAAAAAACAACAAAACACAAAAACAACAAAACACAAAAAACAACAAAAAACAAAACACAAAAAAACCCCAACAAAACACAAAAAAACAACAAAACACAAAAGAAAACAACAACAAAACACAAAAAACAACAAAACACAAAATAACAACAAAACACAAAAAACAAAACACAAAAAACAATAAAACACAAAAAACAACAAAACACAAAAGAAAACAACAACAACAAAACACAAAAAACAACAACAAAACACAAAAAACAACAACAAAACACAAAAAAAACAACAAAACACAAAAGAAAACAACAACAAAACACAAAAAACAACAACAAAACACAAAAGAAAAGAAATGAAACAAAACTAAACACATAAGAATAAAAAGGAAATGAAACACAAAACAACAACAAAAACCAAATAAAAAGCATGGAAAGAGTTGTCTTCAGGTTGTAAATATTTAGTCGTTCAGTGATTAAAGATGACGCTGATTTCGAGCAGTGAGGAAAATCTGTGAGATTCTGCTGAAGAGTCTCCATCAGACTGTGAGGTGACTGGACGTCCAAAATGTTTAAAACTCGAGACATAAACTAAAGTTTTCTCCATCAGCCGCCGCGTTTATCAGCTGTTAAATACAAAATGTGAATGTGCAGAATCTGCAGTTATCACATTATTATTGTATACTGAGTAAAAAGTAAAGAAAATCTCCAAAATGTAAATACTCGAGTAAAGAATGAGAACATCTTAAGTGTTTATTACGTGTGTATTACTGGATACAGAGGTGCAGGTGTAGGGACGGAGTGGGGACCATGCTCAGAGTCCTCGGGGACCAAACGTCAGCTGGACTCTGTCTCAGTTTACACTCCGCTGACAGAAAAGAAGGAAAAACCTCCTTGTCCGGGACCACGGGCCGAGTGTGACCTACATTCCTGTGACCCCACCCATCCCGGGCTCCCCCCTCACACACACACACACACACACACACACACACACACACACAGATGTATGTATGCTGTGCGTGCTCGGCGTGTGTGTGTCTCTGGTTGATGAGGTCGCTGCTGTTTGCTCTGGAGGGAAAATCACATCTGCTGATCAGACTTTCAAACAAACAAAACCCAAAACTAAATTTAGGAACCAAACTTGGAAACATAACCAGCCTTAGGCAGGGAGCTAAACTCAGGAGCTACACGCAAAAAACTAAGCTGGGGAAGGGAACTGAACCCAAGTACTAAATTAGGGAACTAAACTTAATGACTAAACTCAGGAACTGAACTTGGGAGGGGAACTAAAATCAGTGTGCAAAGGGAGGGAACTAAACTCAGGGACTGCATTCAGAGAACTAAACTTGGGACTTAACTAAACTTAGTGACTAAATTTGGAAAGGGAACTATCACTCGGTGAGCAAATTTAGGGAGGGAACCAAATTCAGGCACTGAAACTGGGAACTAAATTCAGGTACTAAACTCAAGGAGCAAACTGGAAAGGGAACTAAATCAGAGACTAAACTTGGAAACTGAGTTCAGGGACTATATTCAGAGACATAACTCGGCAAGGGAACTAACTCAAAGAAATAAACTTGGGAACTAAATTCAGGGACCAAACTTGAGAAGAGAAGTAGACTTAGGGACTTAACTCAAAGAATTAAAATCAGTGATTAAGTCAGGGAACTTAATTCAGGGCCTGAACTTGAGAACTAAACTTAGTGAGCAAACTTTAGAGGGGAACTAAACTCAGGGACTACACTGAGAGAACTAAACTTAGTGACTGAACTTGGGAACAAAACTCTGTGACTATGCTCAGGAGCAAAATTTGAGAAGGGAACTATAATTAAGAAAACTCAGTGAATAAATTTGAAAAGGGAACTAGATTCAGGGACTTCACTCACAGAACCAAATTTAGGGACCAAACTTTATAAGGGAACAAAACTTAGTGACTAAACTCAGGGACCAAACTTCAGAAGGGAACTAAACTCCAGTATTTAAGTCAGAGACTGAAGTCAGCAGCAGCAGTCGTGTCTTAACCCGTGAGGGACTGGGAGTTCTGGTCTGGTCTGAGAGGACGCGCCTGGTCCCTTCAGTGTTTTTAAGTCCGTCCTGATCAGGTAAAATGACTCTGACCACGATGTTAAACTGAGCACAGACACTCTGAGGACGATTTGGACACTGTGGACAGGGAGCATGAGACATGAGACTGGAGTGTCCTCCAGTGATTGGGGACAAAGACTAAAAACAGCAGAATGGTCCTTTAATCCCGAAAACTTGAAACAGATGAACCTTCAAACGGCAGCGAAGCCGCAACGTGAGCGGCGAGGGCGTGCTGCGGTCGCTCAGATTCCTGGAGGTCTGATGCTTGGAAGTCTTGAAGGAGGGGCGACCTTTGACCCCGTAGTAATGTGCAAGGTCACACACACACACACACACACACACACACACACACACACACACACACACACACACACACACGCGCACACACACACTCTGAAAACAGAGCGGAGGATTTCTTCCCGCCCTGCAGGCGTATTTACACTGTGTGGTGATTTACACACCTGTGTGAGGTCATCACTCCTCACTGACATCACAGGAAACTAAACTTTGATACTTCAAATTAAAACCAAAACCAGCCTTTACCCTCCAGCTCCAGCACTCAGACTGATCCATGAAGAGGGTCAGTCAGCAGGGAACTAAACCCAGAGAACTGATCTTAGGGACCAAACTTTAAGAACTTAACTGGGGAACTAAATTAAGGGACCAAACTTGAGAAGGGAACTAAACTCAGCAGCCAAAACATCACCCAAATTTTTTAAAGAAACAAAAATGTAACATAAGAAAAACATCACCAAAAAGTTTTAAAGTAAATAAATTTTAAAGAAAAAGAAATGCCAAAAAGGAAAAAAACAAATCACCAAAATGTTTTAAAGAAAACAAAAAAAAAATCAAAAATCATTCCTTAAAGAAAAAAATCACCAAAACTTTTTAAAGAAAAAAAATCACCAAAAAGTTTAAGAGGAAAAAAAATGCAAAAAGTAAAAAACTAAAATGTAATAAAATCAGAAAAACAAAGAAAATGAAAATAATAATCAAAACTGTTGAAAGTAGAGGTGTCTTCAGGCGGGTTTGGGTGGCATGTTTTCTCATGTATAATGTTTTGGTGGTTTTTTGGTTTTTCTTTCAGAGGTCTGTGCTGAGCCTCACTGAGGCGCCGCCGTGAGCAGCTGGTGAAGGTGCTGATCCGGGTCTCTGCAGGTTTTGACTCCGTCCTGCAGACAAACTTGTGTGTGAGCTCGGCTCCGTCGTTCCCTCCTGCACAGCCCTCACACTGTTTTCTGCCTGGAAACTGTTTTTTTTTTTTTTTTTGTGGACGGACCGCCCGTGTGTGTTTTCCTTTTTCCTTTTTTTTATTTCACAACCTCGCTGAACTTGAAAATGAAAATGAACTCGCGTCACCCTGCCGGCTGCCAGATTCCTGCTTTTGTCCCAGTTTTCTCTCTCTGCAGACGCTTTCAGCGGCAGCGTGTCGAGCTCAGTCTCTCTGAGACATCAGGCTGTTTATCTGGTTTGTGTACGAGCCGAGCCGAGCCGGGCCGAGCCAAGCTGAGCCGGGCCGAGCCGGGCCCAGCCGAGCCGGGCCCAGCTGAGTTGGGCCGAGCCGGGCCCGGCTGAGCCGAGCCGCAGAGAGGCGTCTGAGGCGAGGGGGTGATGTGAGGCCGCGTGAGGACTTTTCTGTCAGTCAAACACAGACGGAGGCCGCATCACAAACCGGCTTCGAGGAATAAACGAGCTCTTTGTCTGGCTCTATTTCAGACAGGATGACGTATCACCTCCTTCACCTCCTCCTTCTACTCCTCCTCCTCCTCCACCTCCTTCACCTCCTCCTTCTACTCCTCCTCCTCCTCCACCTCCTCCTCCTCCTCCTCTGTGTGTTCATGTCATAGTGATGCTGCTGATGATGATGATGGTGCCAGTCGACCTCCAGCCCCCCGCCGCAGCTTAAAGGGTTAACAGGCAGCCACAACAAAGGAGCCGGTGCTGGGCTGGCGTGTGCACGAGAGTGTGAGGGAGGGGGGGAGGGAGGGGAGGCTGCTCCGGCTGCCTTGTGGCCCCGCCCTGGAATTCTTTATTGGAGAGGCTGTTTACAACCTCGACGCATAGGAGTCCCCGGGTTCATCGGGCCGGCGGGGCGGGGGTGAGGAGGAGGAGGAGGAGGAGGAGGTGGGGGGAGGTAGCTGGACTGGAGGAAAATGGTACAGGAAGAAGACAATAAGGAAATATGTTGAGGGCCTCTGAACTGCAGATCTGAGCTTTTCTTTGTGTCTTTGTCTCCTCTTGACTCTTTATTTTCCCTCTGTGTCCTGAACAGCGTTTGAGGTTCACATGTTCGAGTCCCCGCAGCACGTGAACACACGAGATGCCCCCCAGAAAAAAAACCAAAAAAAACCCTGTGGAGTCTCTTCAGCTGCAGCCGACTCCACCGGCACACCACCCCGTGCCTTTTTTTTGTAATTTACCTGCAGAAAATCCAACAAAAACACTTCATCATCTGCAAAGACTGAAAAATATCCGGAGCTGCTTTAGTCCTCCTCCTCCTCCTCCTCCTCCTCCTCCTCCTCTCTCTGTGTTTACATCTACATTTTACATGAGTCTTGTTTGGGGCTCCAGCAGCAGAGCGTATGGACTCAGATAGATATCACTAAGAAATAAAAAACAATAAAAACAAAAAACAGGCTGCAACATCAGATTATTGTTTGCTCAGCACACGTTCTCACAGCTCATCTCCACATTATATACATACATACATACATATATATATATATATATATATATATATATATATATGAATGCATTTGTCATTTCAATCATGAAAGTTTTTATAACACAAAAAACAACAAAACATGAAATCATTTCTGTAAATATCTTATAATATCTTGTGTGACATTAATATTTTAATATGATTAAAGTTTGTAAACGGTGCAAATTGTGTCACTAAAACCACAACAACATCAAAAGTTAAACATTATCATGTTTATCAATATTTAATTTAAATGAAGCATGGCGTATTTTCTGTTTTTTATCAGAATCTATTAATTGAACTGCTGCATCGGTTATAGCCCAATTCAATTATTATTTTGTTTCATTTCATTTTATTTTATTTCATTATGTTTGAAAGAAATATCAGTTAATTAATATCTTGAATCTGTGTTACATAAATGCTCTAACATGATCAGACTTAAAGGGTGCAAATATATTTAACATTTTGACTACAATTCAGCCAATTAAGTCCATGACACATATATTTTAAATAAATTTCTTGTATTTTGGTCGACCATAACACTCTAATATGTTGTTGGTTGTTCAAAGTTCAAGTTTATGTGATTTTAAAAGCAGAATTCCTTCAGGACGAGTCACAGCAAAAACACAGAAACACCCAGATTAAAATACACACGTTTGTATTAATATCTCATATTTTATGTGTCCATAATACTCTTAAATGATAGGAGTTTGTTAAAAGTACAAATTGTCACATTAAAACCATAAAAGACATCATAAAAAGACAAAAATACCTGAGTTAATGAATACATTTTCTAATAAGAGCCAGTGAAGTTCATGACATTGTTTTTTATGAATAATTCTCATTATTGATTCATTCTCATGAATTGGTTTTTAGAAATTCAAGTTTGTGTCATTTCAACCATAAAATCGTTTTTTTCTTCTAAAGAAAACAAAAAAAAACCTTTCGAGATTCAAACTCATATTTGTGTATCAACATTTGATTTGATAATAATATTCTTGTATGATTAGAGTTTATAAACTGTTATCAAAACCATAATAAAATCATAAAAACACAAACAAAACACAAATTATATAAAATAAGCACTAATCACGCTTATTGCACACATTGTTTTATAAATATCTTATATTTCGGGTAATGTTCTAATATACTGAGGGCTCTCCAAAGTTTAAGGTCATATTATTTCAACCATAAAAAAAACATAAAAACAACCTAAATGTGTTTATTCACACAGTTTTTTAAATACAAATGAGAGATAATTAGGTTAACAAAACACCTTGTTTTCATGAATGTCTTAGATTTTGGGTTACTGTGATATTCTGATGTGATTCTTGCTGTTTACATTTGATTTATTTGCAATTTTAAACATAAAAAACGTATAAATAGTATAGTGATTTAGGAACACATTTTTTAAGGTAAGATAAACTTTATTGATCCCACACCGGGGAAATTCACTCACAGTCACAGAAGCTCAAACTGAAATTTAATATATATATATATATATATATATATACAAATATAAAAAATAAATAAAAAATAAAAATGAGAGATGATTAAGTTGACAGCACATCTTGTTTTCATTAATTCTTATATTTTTGGTGACGCTGATGATTCTTGCAGTTTAAAGTTGAATTAATTTGTAATTTGAAGCGTTGGAACATGAGGAGGACGCAGAGACGGGTGACTCGTGTTTCCGGGTGTACTCTGCATTCACACCGTCAGACTGTGTGTGTTTTATGTTTTCTCGTATTCATTTTTGGGGAATATTTGGGCTCTTTCTGTCGCCTGCTGTATCCGCAGTTCTTCGCTACGTTGCCTCTCGCGCGCGTCCTCGCGGGTGTCGCGGTCCCGCCTCGCGCCTGTCTGCTTCCCAACCTTTCCCCCAGTTCGAGCGCGCTGCCGGGTTCACCGGGTTTACTCTGACACCGCTGACACCCGGCCCCGCCCCCCGACAGCCACGCACCCCGCGTCGGACCAATGGCGCGCCGGCCACGTACTGATCACGCACCGCCTCGCCTGTGATTGGCCGCGGCCCGCTACACCTTTGCGTGTGATTGGCTGCGTGTTACCACCCGCCAGACTGCTCTGAATTTTGTTTCTGTGTTTTTTTTTTACGTTTTTTTTGGGCTCTCAGCTGAAGTCAGTCCGCGCGGCGCTCGGCAGAAGCTCGCGCTGATTGTTGACTGCTCACTCTCCGCCGCTGTCCTCGCGCTCCGCTCCGGTACCGGCAGACGCTGCTCCCCGCTCCTCTCCGCTCCCGATGCTCAGCCTCCCGGCGGAGCGCGGCCGTCAGGTGAGCCTCCTCATCCCCCGCAAACTGTCACCTTTCCGCTCGGCAAAGTTACCGCGCGGGACCGCCGCTGCACGCGCTGCTGTCCGCTCAGCTGCGGCGGTGACCGAGCTGCAGGTGAGCCGAGGGCGCGTGCTGCCGTCTCATTTTGGGACTGTCGGCTGGTTTATCTGAGGTCATCCCGGACCCGCTGTCTCCTCCGCGCGCGTGCGCGCGCGTGTGTGATAAAGTTTGAAGATGCTGCCGGTGTGTCAGTCTGCAGGAGCCGGTTGTTGTTGTTGTGTTGTTGTTGTTGTTGTTGTTGTTGTGTTGTTGTTGTTGTTGTTGTTGTTTTTACTGGTTTCTATTGTTGTGAGTGGAGTCTGATGATTCTTCTTTGTTGGTGTCTGTGAGGAGGCTGCGAGCTGTGCACGCGCTCAGTTCATCCCATAATATACTATGTAAGCTGACCTGAGTAACACTGAGCTGCAGCTTGTTGTTATTCTGTCTGTAGGGACTGTTCGTTATTTATCAGGAGTGCGTGTCACGTGTTTGAAGCTGGGCAGAGGCTTTATAGGCTGCTTTTTTATTTCATTTAGCCGACAGATATTTTTTAGAGAAAATGTGGCGTGTTTAATGTAACAAAAAAATAAGGTGATGGAGGGACTGTTTGTTATTTATTTCTGAGTGCGTGTAAAATGTGTTTTAGGCACTGGGGAGACACGTTTTTATTTAGGCTGAGGGGAGGGACTTGCAACTTTAAACGGCTGAATTTGGTATTTATTTTATCACCAAATTGTTTTAAAGTAAACATGTTTTCCCCTTAAGGGACTGTTCTTATTTATTTTCTTAAAACAATGTTGCCAGTTTTTTTTTCTTCAATAATGTTTAGTGTTTTTTGTGTGTGTTTTTCTTTTTCATTTAAATTTATTTTTTTTTTAAAGAATGTTTTTGTAATGTATTGTTATTATCATTATTATTTTGTATTTAAAAATTGCACCATTTGTTATAGCCACAAACTTTGCAGCTTATAAATTCAGAACAGTCCCTTAGTTAAATGTCACATTATACTGCAGCCCAAAGTTAAATCTTTGGATGTGTAAATGTTATTGTCAGCACACAAAATGTGACAATAATCATAATAAGACACATAAAAGTAAGTTCATCTCAAACTGCATTTTATGTTTTTTTATTATTTAAAATGTCAGAAAATAGTGAAAATGACTCAAATTCATGTTGCGTGTTTTGTTGTTTAACCACCTGCTCAATAAAAGTCAAATCTAAGCATTAGAGTTGATAAATGTTGTATTGATCGGCTGATCGATTAATCAGACCGAGGCTCGGTTTGTGCAGAAAAGCTGCAGCTGAACACAACAAAGAGACGACGGAGGAGACGATAAAAATCATAAAGAAAATAAAAACAAAATCAACAACAAACTGAAATTACAAAGAAGAAAGTTCAGTCGGTAAATTAGAGCTGATTCCCTGCTGTCACTGAGCAGCAGTTATTTCTATACATTTCAAAATTACAATTAACTCTTTGAAACGGCCCAAAAAATGAGCAAAAAAAACGAAAAAGTTACAAGAAATGTACCTGAAAATAAGCAACAAAAATGCAAATATATATTTATTTAAATGTATTAATTATTTTATTATTTGTTTCTAATTTTCAGCTCATTTCTATTTTTTTCCTTTTTTTTCGGTTTATGGTCACCCGCCGCCAAGTTTCTCATTATGATTTTTACTCGTGTTTTTTACAGAAAGCAGAGCTGTGAATGTGTGTGTGAACGCAGCACAGCGACGCAGATGTGGGTGTTGAAGGGTTAAACCATTAACAGTGTGTGTGTGTGTGTGTGTGTGTGTTGTTTCCTGCCGCTGTGATCTCATCATGTGTTGCTGTATCCGTGGTGTGTTTGTGTGATCGTGGGAAATTTCAGCGCCGTGGTTCTGCCTGCTGCAACAGATTGACTTTGTTTTCTCCACTTCCTGTTCGGAGCTTCCTCTCTCTCTCTCTCTCTCTCTCTCTCTCTCTCTCTCTCTCTCTTTTTGGGGTGAGTCGGTGCATGTTAATGAGGGAGGAGGAGGGGCGGGGCTTGTGTTTTTTTTGTCGGGGGGATATCTGGCACGCCACCTCCCATCATCTATTCTGGGTGCAGGGAGGTTCCTGCCCCCCCCCCCGTGTATCTATATGTCGCTTGCCCCCCCCACACTTCCTGTGCGTGCAGCTGAGCGTTCGCCAGATGCCAGCCAACTTATTGGACCTGCACTCAGGAGCCCTTTGTCCTGCCGTCACCTCCCACCTACATTCATTTTTAACCTCACACCTACTCACTATTATTAGATTAATATATATATATATATATATGTATATATATGTGTGTGTGTGTGTGTGTGTGTATATGTATATATATATATACATATACGTTCCAGTTTTTTTCTTTATTTTTCCTGTTTTTTTATATATGTACACAGACACAAGTATTTATAATATTTAATATTTTCTTAAATGTTTAATATCTTACAATATATTTTTTTATATATATATATATTTTGTCTTGCATACATTTCCAATTTTTTATATACATGTGCATAAACGTTTATAATATTCATTTTTTTTAAATTTTTGCATATGTTTCAGGATTTCTCTGTATTTTCCCAGTTTTTATATATATGTGCACATATAGATATTCATTTTTCTGATGTTTTTTAACAGATTTTATTTACATGTGCACAGATAGCGCTATTTCTAACTTTTATTTCGTTTTGATTGCTTTTTAAAAATATATGGACATGAATTCCATTTCCCCCATATTTTTCCACTTTTTGATATACATTTCCAGGACAAAAGGTACTAGTTAATATTACAGAGCAAAACTTTTTCATTAGAGGACACATTTGGGATCCCAACTAATATTTACATATAATGTGAATAAAAGAAGTAAAAAGTTTCTGTCATTAGTGTGCTAACTCAGCTGGACACATTTGGAGTCCCAGCTCACATGAAAAGTTGCTATCTTGTTGTTCTCTTTGTATTTTGATTAAAGATGACACATTTGGTATCCCCGAGCAGTCATCATAAATAAAAGAAAACACTTGTTTATGTCGTTAACTTGATTTTCTGAGAACAAAAGACACTAAACAATGTTACAGATGGAGACATCTTCATTAGAGGACACATTTTTGATCCCAACTATTATTGACATTTAATTTAAATAAAAGAAGACAAAAGTTTATGTCATCAGCCGTCAAATCATATTTATTATCTGCACACGAGACAAAAACGAGTCAGGCAGATCTAAGTGTAGAGTACAAATACTCTCTTCTTACAGACAGATGGAGAGTATTTGTACTCCCTCTGTGTACGAGGACAGCGTGTGTATTGTAGGAGATGACCTTATGCAGTATCAGCAAGTTAATTTAACATTTTAAAACCATCACAGATTTCTGAACTCGCCCCGTAAATGAAATAAAACCTAGAGTCTGAGTCGTGTGAAAGCGAGCTCACAGGGTTTAAACCGTTAACGCCGTCAGTAATTTAAACATCTGAAAGAGTTTCACAGCTAATTTATTTTTGGAAACTTTTCCAGAACCATAAAAAGACCATATAGAATAAAACACAAGGTGTATGGAAGCAAAATGGTGCCAAAAAGGAAAAATATTGAAGCAGCTGTTTATTTGATCCTGCTGAGATTTTGTTTTTGTGTTTCTGCAGAAGTTTCGGGTTTCAGTTTTGTTGTTGGAGTTTTTTGATTCTTAATTCTCGTCGTATCAGAGCGAGAAAACAGAATAATTTAAGCGTTCTTTGTCCTCCACAGGTTGACCATATGGACGGCCGGACGGTGTCCACCATGGAGCTGAAGCCGTGCATCGAGTACCACGACCTTGAGGCCGCCGAGGCGCTCGTCAGCATGAGCTTCTGGGGTCAAAGGTCGCACAAGCCCCGCCCGCTCACTCCCACCTCCGACTCCTGTGACTCCATCCACCTGCATCCTGAGGGGGGCGACGCCCCCAAAGACCTGATCGCCCTGTCCTCGCTGGTGAGAGACGTTTATTTTATTTTATTTTATCTGAAAAAAAAAGTTCAACATCTGAGAAATAAAGACTTGATTTAACAATAATATTGTTAGAATAATTTAAAGAAATAATTTACTGTCTCTTCTATTTGAAATAAATTAAAACACGTAAAATCGTTAAACTACTGACAACAGAACAAGTGGAAATATGTAGAACAACAAAATCATTTTCATTTTCTGTGTTATTGTTTGACTGATATTTGAGCTGAATTTTTTCGTTTCCTCCTCAGTGCATGACTCCTCCTCACAGTCCGAGCTTCGCCGAGGCCTCCACCACCACGGTCCTCACCACCTCCTGCTCCGCCCTCAGCTCCTCCGGGCCAGTGTTACCCCGCCCCTTGTTCGGCCCTGGCCCCGCCCTCCTCCTCGGCGAGTCCTACCCCTGCCCCCCTCCCTGCTGCTCCTCCTCAGAGACCTCAGCTCCTCCTCAGACAGAGTCGTCCTGCGTGGCTCCGCCCAGCAGAGCCATGGCCACCAGTGTCATCCGCCACACCGCCGACAGCCTCGGCATCCCTCCGCCTCCACCCCCCGCCTCCCAGCCGACAGAAACCTCCACGCCACCGCCGCCAGGACCTCCACAGACTCTTCCAGAGGAGAAGGACGGAGCTCCTCCGTCTCCCGACAGCCCGTCCTCTCCTCCCTCCTCTGCGTCTCCTCCTCACTCCTCCCCGCTGTCTTCCCCCTCCTCCTCCTCCTCCCCGCTCCTCTGCCAGGTGTTCCCGGTGAGCGGCCGGACGGGGATGATCTCCGCCTTCGTTCAGGCGCCGGTTCAGGTGCAAACTCAGGGGGGGCCGAAGCCAATCCTGCCCCAGACCCCCTCCAGTTTTGCCCCACCCCTGCTGGTGGGCTCCACCGTGCCGCAGGGGACCGTCATGTTCGTCGTCCCTCAGGCGTCCGTGTCGCAGGCGCCACAGGGCACGCAGACTGTCATGACCCTGGGCAACACCAAGCTCCTCCCCCTGGCCCCCGCCCCCGTTTACATGCCGACGGGAGCGAGCGGCGGTGCCGCCTCGCAGGCAGACTTCTCCCGCAGACGGAACTACGTCTGCAACTTCCCCGGCTGCAAGAAGACGTACTTCAAGAGCTCGCACCTGAAGGCTCACCTGCGCACGCACACAGGTGAGAGACACGAGGCGCGCTCACAGTGCCCGTCACAGGCGGGAACAGCACGCTACCTCGCTGTCTCGCTGCATTTAAACAAATGTCTTTTTCTGTAAAAATAAATTTCATTTTTGAAGGATAAAAAAATAGCCAAAAATCACCAAACATTTTTGAAAAAAACACAAACAAAAAGAAATCTGAAAAGTTTTTAAAGAAAAAATGTACTTTAAAAAAACGAAATGTTTTCTTTAAAAATCATCAAAAATAAATAAATAAATCAAGAAACATTTTTAAAGGAAAACATTAAATGGCCCAAAAAAAAAAAAAAGTCACAAAAACTTTTGGATAGACAAAGATTGAAGAAATGTAAGGAGAAAAAAAAATTCGTTTTCACAACAAACATGTTTTCTTAAGAAAAAAAATCAAAATGTCTTTAACAAACAAAAACATTTTTCACATTAGTGAAAGCAGAGAGGTCCGGGAGCTCCGCCCTCTCCCAGCAGAGGACCACATCAGCCGCCAAAAAACAGCCGCTCAATGATCGCTACTGATGTGATGTCATTGTCTAGAAACAGCTGCTGACACTTATGTTACGTGTTACGTGTTTTTTTCCTTCTAAACAAACCTCGTCTGCAGCTGTTGAACACGCTGTCTGACCTTTGACCTCCTGTTTGCATGTTTCCTGCACGCCGACGCAGAGACACAAAGCCGCCGTCAGGTGGTCAGGTGGCATGGTAACCCTTTGTGTTCCTCCTCTGCAGGTGAGAAGCCGTTCAGCTGTCACTGGGAGGGCTGCGACAAAAAGTTCGCCCGCTCCGACGAGCTCTCCCGCCATCGCCGGACACACACCGGTGAGAAGAAGTTCGTCTGCAACGTGTGCGACCGGCGCTTCATGCGCAGCGACCACTTGACCAAACACGCCCGGCGGCACATGACCACCAAGAGGGCGTCATCGTGGCCCGCCGAAACCCGAGACCTCAACAAAGTGGCCCTGCCCAAGGGCCAAAGCAGGGGCCCCGCACTTCCTGTCAGCATGCTGGTCTCTACTGCCAACTAAGACCCTGTTTGTTCTCGGCTTTAAGACACGTCCGGGCGGTCAGAGAGGACGGCCGAGACGCCGTGCACGCCTGTGACGACCGTGTGTGTGTGTGTGTGTGTGTGAGCGGGCCGCTCCACCTGCTGACATCAGCAGCACAGTCACCTGCGACTCGACAAAGAGCGTTGGACGAGACGCCCAAACAATCGCCACGTCCTGCGCCGATGACGCATCAGGACACATTCACACGACAGACACGCGGTCGAACGGCACGTCAGCAGCTGCTCTGAGCGACCAGGTCACGGTGCGTCTCGGCGGTCGTTTACACTCGTATTTAACGCCGCCCGCGTGTGATCGGACAGGCCAGGACGCGTTTTAAAACCGGTGTGAACAGGGTGCACCAGACTCAGTCAGGGGGCCCCACAGGGCCAACTCAGGACCCCGGGGCGGGGGGGGGGGGACACCTGCAGATCACTCTGGTCGATTCATTCAGCTCCACATCAGGAGGATCTTTTTTACCAATCAGCTGCTGCTGGAGGCGCCGCTATGCTCCGGTGGCGTTTACACCAACAACGACAAACTCTGATCATCAACTCCTTTAAACTCCAAATCTGCTTTTATTTTGGCGGGGCACAAGTGAAGGAGGGCGTCGCTCTTCGTCGAGTGTGTTCACATCGTCTGCAGACACAGCAGCGACCCCAAGAGGCGAAACGGCCATCACACTCCAGAAAACTTAGCTGCCGGGTAGATTTACGAAAAAGCAGATCGTCAATAAGAATCATAAAATCTGAAGTTTAAAAACAAACGATTCATTTCCAGACTCAGTTCGGTCGTCACTTTCATGACGTGTTTGAGCTTTTTAAGTTTTAGTGTTCGGCTCTTTGTTGCCACATATGAAAGGTTCGTAAGGGACTGTGTGTTATTTATGAGAGGGGAGGGGGTGGTGCAAAAAGGGGGAGGCATGTCAGATCATTTTTTGAATCATGCGAGGGACTTTTTATTTTAGCTTTAGAGAACGGGCATAAAACTTTAAAAGGCTGGATTTTGTATATATTTAACAGCCAATTTTTAATTGCGGAAGTTTTTTTGTTTTTTTTTAAAGAAAACATTCAGGTTTGGAAGAAATATTCCTTTAAAAACTGCAGATTGCCAATATTTTCTGTAGAGATTGCTGATATGTAAAGAAAACCTGGATTTGGAAGGCATGTTTTGCACAGTAATGATGTTTTCTTAAAAGATTTTATAAAAGTTTTTGCTTTTTTTGCTTTTCAAAAGGTTTAAAGGAAACATTTTGGCAATTTATTTTTTCATCAAAAATTTTGGGTGATTTTTTTCATTACTAATAAGTTTGACAGTATTTGAATGAAACATTTTGATTTTCTTTTTGCAAGTTTTGGAAAAACATTTTGGCATCTTTGGTCTTTATTTTTTTAAGACATTTTCAAAGGAAAAAAACAAAATGACACCATTAATCATAGTGAGAAATTATTTTGGGGTTTTCCTATTTGGAAAGTTTGGTCCTCGAGCACATCACCTGTGACGAACGTTTCCGTAAAAAAACAAACTTCTTTTTTCAACTCTAGGATTTCAGCTTCAACTTGAAAACTTCAAAATTGTTCAACTCTAACAGCCCACTGACGCTGGTGGTCGTGTTTTCCCCAAGTCACTCAGGGAGGGAGCTCCACCCCCCTCCTCTGATAAATACACAACAGTCCCTACCTGAAGCGATGAGCATGTTTGACTTCATCTTTAAAGACAGAAATCATAAAGATGTGAAAACAGATGATGAAGTACACGTTTAGTCAATAATCAAAATGTCGTCGGGATGAAATAAAAAACAACACGAAGGTGTAGATGAAGCCGGAGCCGCCAGCAGAGCACAGAGCGAGTTTCCCGCCCTGCTCAGGACATTTTACTCCCACCAACCACAAACTCACCGAGGAGGAGGAGGAGGAGGAGGAGGAGGCGACAGGCTGCTATTCATTCACGGACAGAAACCAACAAAAACCTGACATTGCACTGGATTTTTTGAATCTTGCTCGTTTTTGTACTCTCTCTCTCCGTGTATAATCATGTTTACTTCATGTGTAAAATGTCACGTTTAGCGAAATGTATGCACTCTTTATTTGCCAAAGCCTCCGTATTGTGCTTTTATTATTCGCCGACTCGTGTTCATTTGTCTGTGCGTGTAAATACTGTAAATATATTGATATCTATATGAATGTTACGTGTATTCCAATCTGCATTTATGGACAGTACGAGTTATTGATATTTTAAAAATGTCAGTGGACAGTATTCCTCACTGTGATACTACCTACGCTCTTCGCTTTACACCCTAAAAAATTATTTAATAAACATTTGTTGAGGAACAAGTGCTGTTTTTTGATAGCTTGATTTGGCCCATAGTGTAGCCAGTAAGAAAATACCTCGTTATTAAATGTTATTCTTAATAATAACGGCTTATATCGGAATAATCCCATTTCTCAACATTTGCCTGTAAGGGATGGTGAAGAAAGTGGTTTTTATAATAAAAATTTACCACAAAAATACACGTTGGTTTGTGGTTTGTTGTTCCTCACAAAAACACATCTCAGAAAGTCACTTTTTTAATTTTTTAATTTTTATTTTCCGGGGCATTTTGAGGATGACACGTGGAAAATTAGCGTCATCGCTACGGTGATTATCACTGGGCTTAAGTAAAGTTTAGTGGTACTCATATATGTGTGTATATATATGTGTGTGTGTGTGTGTCTACCAGTAATTACTTCAAAGTAATCCAATTTATTACATTTAATGACTTTTCTGACAAATGTTTCAAACAGATAAAGCTGAAAAGACCTAAATACATAAAGTGTGTTAATGTGCCGCTCAGTTTGTCTCCACAGCTTTGCTGACCTGCGTTTTCCAAAAATCTGCCACAGAGAAATATTCCTGCACGGCAACAACATGAAAAGCAACAGAATTACTGTTTTATTCACCTTTAAACTTTTTACTGAGATCCCAGCGAGCAATTTTTGGTTCTATAAACTGAGAGTGGTACAATGCAACCAATGCCATGTTTTGGAAATGTTTTCAGCAACAAATTTTCTTTAAGTTCCCAGAATGTTCTTCTAAACGTTTGGGTAACATACTCTATAAACGTTAAAAAAATGTTCAGTGTTTTTTTTTGTGTAAATCTGTGTAATCTCAGTCCTCAATAAAATTTTCTGAATGTTGCTTTGAAAATGTTCTTCTTTTGTTCTCATGTAACATTGTTGGAACGTTTTATAAAGAACATCAGTGTTGCAGCTCAAACGTTACGTCTTTTTTAACCTCACAGGAACATTATTTGAAATGATAAACATCCTTAAAACGTTCTCTGAATGTTAGATTAAAATGTCTTTAAAACATCATTACAACCTAAAGGTAACGTTGGTGAATGTTGTAGGTACGTTCTCTGAATGTTAAAAGGTTTTCTTTAAAATTTCGTGAATGTTGTGGGAACATTGTCTGCTCACTGGGAAGATGTAAAGCGTCAGGAGGAATGATTATTTCAACATATAAACTTTTTAATGACACTTTTTTTCATTTGTAACCCTTTGTGTAAACACAAACAATTTAATTAGTAACTGTCATGTCATAACATATTTCTCTCTGTAACTGATTACATTCATTTTGTAGTTTCATTACTGTAAGCAGTAATGAAATTACATCACTGAATATCTAGCTGCAGTCTAATTGAGTCCAGAATAATGAATGAACATGAAGTTAAATCATCGGTTCCCTAAAGTCGGTTCCGTTTTATTGTCGTCATTTGTTGTTAGTGAATTCAGGTCACAAACCGTTGTCGTGACCGTTAAATGGCGGGAAAAGTCTGTTCGCGGGGATAATTCCGTTAAGTTGGCTCCGTTTCTTTAAACGCACAAACATCGACCCGCGCGTGCAGTTTCTGCTCGGCGACAGCGGCGCCGTTACGTGTCGAGTTACACAACCGGAGCTCCGCGCGAGCTCTCCCTCTCTCCCCGGTAACAGCCGGCAGCCAATCAGGAGGCGGCGCTCAGGGGGTGTGACCAATGGGGAGAGCTCGACGTTGAGCCGGGAACGTGAGAAATGCGTGTGATTGGCTGCTGAGGTACCCGCCCATTTGCCTTACTGACCGACATTCAGCAGCAGCCAACGAAGAAGAAAAAAAACTACTAATAAATAAATAACAACAGCAGGCGGAGCAGCAGCGACACTGCGAGGCGGACAGCGGTACTGCAGCACTGCTACTGCAGTACTTATATCACTGACAGTAGAAATACATGGTAGAAATACTCTTTAACAAGTACAAGTCATAGAGGTATTTTTGTTTGTTATTTTTTCAGCATCAGTATCATAAATATATCGAAAGCTGGAGTCACATCACTGTACCTCCTTTCACAGGTATTTAACCCTTTAAACTCTGAGCACATTAGTTGGACTTATTTTTTTTTTTAAAAAAAGGGGGGAATAAAAGGAAAGAAATTAAGTAATTAAAATTAGGAAAAAGTCGAGGAAAAAACTATATATATATTTATCATAATTAAACAAAGGTTATTTTTATGTTACAGAATCATTACATTTTCTTAAGATATATATGTATGTATGTATGTATGTATGTATGTATGTATGTATGTATGTATGTATATATATATATATATATACACACACACATATGTGATTTTGTTAAGAAATCCCGATGTATATTACAATGTGCTTTTGTGTTTATTTTTTGATGTAATCAGGACATTTTTGTTGTTGAGAACTTGCTCTCAATGGCCTTCCCTCTTGAAATAAAGGTTAAATCGATTTTTTAAAAAAAATCTTAAAAACACAGAAAGGAAAAGGGTAGAAATGTCACTGCAGATATATTTAGATAAATATATATTTTTGTAAAAAATGTAAATAAGATCAGATAAAACAAAACAAAACTGTTCTCAGCTGTCTGTATGTTAGTGACAGTGCTGTTTCCCGCCGGCGGGGGGCGCCGCCGCCCTCTGACCTACATTCACATGACGTGTTGTTGTCTTCTCCAGCAGCCAATCAGAGCGCTCCATTTCGGAAACAGCTGATCGGTCCCCTTTTCCTGTTTCGAGGGAAAATGAGGCGATTCTTTGAAATTTCAGACTGAAACGTGATCAAATCAAAGTTCGAGTCATTAACCAGAGAGTCTGTAACATCAGTAAAATATCTCTTTATCATGAAAATACGGCGGGAAAACCCGCCAAATGACCGTTTTGATCCCCTTTGTTCTTTTCAGGCTAAAATCAGTTATGTCAGTTTGAGGTCTTATTTCTTAAAATATGACTCTAATAATGTAGAGTGGTAACAACACTGCGGTGTCTAATATTGTTTTTGGCGCTAAATTGTGACAACATCTAGACAAAAGTAAACAGCAGAATTTGGCGGCAGCGGGAAACAAACCAGAAAATAACACTTTAACCCTTTGAAACCTGGAGCCACGTCACTCTTCCTGCTTTCAGACGTCTTTCACAAGTATTTAACCCTTTAGAAACCTGAGCACAATGGAGTGATTTCTGTCAACAGCATGAGAAAAAGGCAATGAGCTATTTGTATGAATTCGTACACAAGTTACAGCAACAAAAAAAAAGTAGATTTGGGGAAAAATGTGAACAAAAAAGTTATGGATAACTATTCACAGATATACTTAAATGTTTTAAATAACAATGCTTCAGAATTATTATACTTATTATGGATAGCTTATGATTTTAAAGCACTTATTTAGAGTCATTAAACAGCAAATTAGACACACACGGAAATCACGTTTCCTTTTGGCGATTTTCTGATCATTTTGACCTTAATGACTGTATTTTAGAGTCTCAGTTTAACGGTATTTAATGTCAAATAAATGTGTGTTTTTGTCTGAACTTTTCATGTTTCGTAAACGGTGATTTTTGGCAGTTTTGTAACGTCGTTTTCGGGCAGTTTTGTAACCCCGCACAGACAAAGCCGTTTGAATTTCCCGCAGCTGTCCGGGCGGCACGTGAGCGCGGCTCGCCTCCTGATTGGCTGCGTCGCAGCGTCAGCTTTAAAGAGCCGGCACGAGCTGCGCTCCTATTGGTCGGTCTCGTTCTAGCGCCAAGACTTGAATAAAAAGGGCGAGCGTCCGGCGGCAGCCGCTTCAGTCTGTGTCCTCCGCCCGTGTCCTCCGCCCGTGTCCTCCGCCTCGCGTCTCTGCGTCTTTGCGTCTTTTTTAAGTCGTTAACTCGTCGTTGAATTCTCCGTGTGAAGCAACATGCTGAGTGCTCGCGCTCCTCTCTCCGTGAAGCCCGGGAACTCGGTGAGCGGGCAGATGAGCAACATGTCGCTGGACAAAGAAAACACGGTGAGGACTCAAACACCGACCCATGAGTCAGCGCTTTTTCACGCGCTCACACGTCGCTGCGACGGCGCCGTTTTCTCTGCGTTAACGTGTCTTTCAGCCCGAAGATGAAGTAAAACGTTAATTTCGCTTCAGAGTGTTATTCTGTTGTTCTCTGAGGATTTCTGTCGTTTCTCTTTCAGCCGCCGAGTCTCAACTCGACCCGCATCTTGGCGTCTAGAACCGCGCGGAAAATCTTCTCGGAGGCTCCGGTGAGTCCAGATGTGCTGAAAGCTCCAACAGCTGCAGCTCGATTCACAGCAGCTGCTTTCTGCGCTAATTATTATCACTTTGTCTGCTGATGGAGCTCATGTGGCGCCAAACCGTCAGTGTGGCGCCAAACACCAACGATCAGCTGTTACTGTTTACAGGCACTTCAAGATGTAGGTCAGGGACTGATCTCTATTTATCAGAGGAGAGGGCAACTGGGATGTCTCTATTTTATTTATTTATACTGTCATCTTCCCAAATATACTGCCAGTACAAAATGTAAAAGTAGTCACATGATGCAGGATAAGGGACTGTGCTGTATTTATCAGGTGTGACTCCTTCATGTTTTTAGACTGCCCAAATATATTACACAGCTGTTGTGTGTTTGTGTGTGACGGTTGTGTGTTTTATGTCCCAGTCCAAAGCCGTGAAGAAGAGCAGCAGCGGGGAGGAAGAGGAGGAGCCTCTGCTGAAGGAAAATCCTCGCCGCTTCGTCATCTTCCCCATCCAGTACCACGACATCTGGCAGATGTACAAGAAGGCCGAGGCGTCTTTCTGGACCGCCGAGGAGGTAACCATGGAAACCAGCCCGTCTGTAGCTCTGTGTGTACAGGAAGACTGTTCCAGCTGTTTGCTGACGTCACAGGTGTTAATGATGTCATAGTGTCCTGTGTGTGTTCAGGTGTTAATGATGTCATGGCGTGCTGTGTGTGTTCAGGTGTTGATGATGTCATGGCGTGCTGTGTGTGTTCAGGTGTTGATGATGTCATGGCGTGCTGTGTGTGTTCAGGTGTTGATGATGTCATGGCGTGCTGTGTGTGTTCAGGTGTTGATGATGTCATGGCGTGCTGTGTGTGTTCAGGTAGATCTGTCGAAGGACCTGCAGCACTGGGAGTCTCTGAAGGACGAGGAGCGCTACTTCATCTCTCACGTGTTGGCCTTCTTTGCCGCCAGCGACGGAATCGTCAACGAGAATCTGGTGAGCCCCGCCCACATGTTGATGAGTCGTTGACAGTTTAATGACGAGTTGTTGTTATTGTTGTTTATTGGCAGGTTGTTGTTGTTTATTGGTGAGTTGTTTATCCACGAGTCAGATAGATTTCAGGTGAGCTGATGATGTCATCTGTTTCTCCGTCTGACCACCAGGTGGAGCGCTTCACACAGGAAGTACAGGTGACGGAGGCCAGGTGTTTCTACGGTTTCCAGATCGCCATGGAGAACATCCACTCTGAGATGTACAGCCTCCTCATCAACACCTACATCAAGGAGCCTGCAGAGAGGTGAGGACACACGGGGACAGACGAGGACACACGGGGACAGACGAGGACACACGGGGACACACTATTTTGCTGTGTATATTGAGTGTGTGTGTGTGTGTGTGTGTGTGCGTGTGTGACGGTGTGTTCACTGACCCTCAGAGAATACCTGTTCAATGCCATCGAGACTCTGCCGTGTGTGAAGAAGAAGGCCGACTGGGCGATCAACTGGATCGGCAACAAGAGCGCCAACTACGGTAACTGATCACTTCCTGTTTATCAGCTCTGATGTTGATCAGGTATTGATCAGGTATTGATCAGGTGTTGACTCTTTCTGCAGGAGAGCGTGTGGTGGCCTTCGCCGCCGTGGAGGGAATCTTCTTCTCTGGTTCGTTCGCGGCGATCTTCTGGCTGAAGAAGAGAGGCCTGATGCCCGGCCTGACCTTCTCCAACGAGCTCATCAGCAGAGACGAGGTGATTATTGATTACTGATCAGCAGAAGATCAGTGACACGCTTCATCCTGCTGCCTCCACAGCATCGGATTATCACATTCAAAACCACTTTGCTACTGGTTTCACTGGTCTGACGTGTGTGTTGCTGGTCTGACGTGTGTGTTACTGGTTTCAGGGTCTGCACTGTGACTTCGCCTGTCTGATGTTCAAACACTTGGTGAAGAAGCCGTCGGCAGAAACCGTCGCTGAGATCGTCAGGAATGCCGTGGAGATCGAGCAGGTGGGTGACGGGAACACGCCCTCCACACGTGGCCGCGCGGGTCTGTGGTTGGACTGGTGTGACTGGTGTGCTGACCGGTGTGTCGTTGTTGTCAGGAGTTCCTGACGGAGGCTCTGCCGGTGAAGCTGATCGGGATGAACTGCGAGCTGATGAAGCGGTACATCGAGTTTGTGGCCGACAGACTGATGCTGGAGCTCGGCTTCTCGAAGGTAAGCTCTCCCAGTAACGCCGCGGCTCCCAGTAAGGAGAGCTCGGGGCTCGGGTGCGTCTGTGGTGATGAGAGGCGCAGGGGTACGGACCTCAGCCGATGATGGGGGCTGAGTGCTGCTGCGGACGCTCTGATCGGGGGACGAGTGGTTCGCCGTCAGAACGCCAGCTGCACGAAAGAGACGCCCGTCTGAACAGACGCCGCCCGAAGGTGTGCGCTCCTCCTCCTGGGACTCTGAGACTCGGAGAAATGAAATGTAGACAAATATTTATACGCGCTGCATTTTAATATTTCCAATATACAGTAATTCTGTTCAGATCTATTTTTCTTGTATTGAACTGACTTTGTTTATTTTTTTCTAATGTACGTTTTGTTTTCATTGAGTTATTTTTTTTATCATTTATTAAATGTATTTATTTTAATTTTATTTACTTAATTTTTCAGATTTTTATTACAGAGCGTGGACATTTTTTTACCATGAATTTAATTGTTTTCACCAGATTCATTTCTGTTTGCATCTTTTTTTTGTTAACTGTATGACGTTATTTTTCAGGTTTATGTTTTATTACAGTGACTTTTGCTCCCCGCGGTGCAGTATATGAGGAGTATTTTTCCTTCTTAAACTGCTGCAGTTTGTTCACGTATTCTACTCTATAATGTCTCATTTTCTCAAAGCTGTTTCTGAGTGTGACTGTTAAAGGGTTAAACTGACGTGGGCTCTGCGCTGTGTGTGCAGATCTACCGGGTGGAGAACCCCTTCGACTTCATGGAGAACATCTCTCTGGAGGGAAAGACCAACTTCTTTGAGAAGCGTGTGGGCGAGTACCAGAGGATGGGCGTGATGTCGGGCGCCACAGACAACACCTTCAGGCTGGACGCCGACTTCTGAGGACAGAGGTGGAGACACACTCACTCACGCACACACTCCAGAAGCTTCTGCGGGACCAAACACGCACAACTACACACTGACAAAATCACACAACGTTAACTCTCAGGACGGCGGCGGCTCCGCGGGACGATCGCTGAAATGAGCGTTTCAGCCAATCAGAGCGCAGCGGCCCGGAGTCGGTTCACACGCCGCGCCTCACTGTCAGCAGGAGACCTGGCGGAGGATCCGAACTCCGGTTTTATCATTTTTTAAAAATAAAATCTGCTATATTAGTATGTTTTTATACTAAACAAATGTGTTTTACTTTATTTAGTTTCATTTGTACAGTTTGGTTTTTTTTTCTTCTTTTGTAATAAAATCCAAAATCTTGATTGTGTGCATCTGTTCATTCCTGCACCTCTGATCACGCTCACCTCAGACACCAACACAGGGAACCTATCAAAAACAAACATTCACGGCTCTTTCTCTACAGTTTATCAATCCTCCATAATCTTAAACGCTTCAGTCAATTCATTCACTCAGTAAACTTATTACAATTAAATAAAATTACTTCTGAACAGTCAGCTCTTCCCTCCACCAGCACTACCCTACAAAAGAAAAAAACTCGGATTGAGAAGGACAGCATCAACAAATGAATAAGTAATAATATAATAACAATAATTATGACAATATGTCAGAGCTTGTAAACAAACTGTGCTGTTTACATCAGACACATTTCAGGTCTGTCTTCAATATTTTGGGTTTTATTCATTTTCCCTCCAGTGAAGACAAAGCGGATCATAAAACCAGAACCAGAAAAATCAGATATAAGATGGAAATCTGGCTGAATCGATTCGAAACTTTAAGAAATCCAACATCTTATAACAAGAGAAAAGTTTAAATGAGCTCTCACTGTTTCCTCAGGTAGATGATTTTACAAAAGGTGACCAGAGTCATGTCATTCATGTCTTCATGTATAATATGTGACTGAAAATCCAAAAAATCAGTATAATTTCTGAAAACCAGCAAAATCATTTAACAAGAATTCTCTGGTGGAAACGCGGGATCGTCAAACAGAAAAACCCTCAGGACTCTGTGCTGCAGGACGTACAGGCGTATTTTTACAGCTGTGAATAATAAGAACTATGATTTTGTAATTTTATTTTACCAGGCAGAGCAGGAAAAAGGTTCAATATTCATCAAGCAATTATGATAAAGATGTCAAATTCTCAGCTCTGCAGCTGTTCTCATTTAAACCAACAACATACTTCTCACATGACAGAAAGGCTGCCTGCTTCTGGATTTTCACAAAGCAAAATATTATAAAAATGAATTCATATTACAAACAACGATTCCATCGATAACGTCCTGATCTTTCTGTAGAGAATTTAAAAAAGTTTTCCTGTTGGTGTCGCTTTGATCCAACATGTTAGGATTGATAAAACGTGATCCCGTCAGCAGTTTGAAAAACAAGGTTGATCCAAAAACTAGAAAATAATACATTTAATGTTATAAGTGATTTAATGTCATTTGCACAGTTGTACAGACGCCGTCCTCGACGGTGGAAATCTGACATCTGAGGCTCCATCAGCAACAATCACTAAATATGTAGAAGCAAAATCTGAGAATTAAAAAAATTTCAGAACTTGAAGTGAAAAATGTAAATTTTCAACAGAAATTCAGAGTCAAAAGCCCAGAATGACACCCAGAAATAATACAAGTCCTGTTTTTCTGCTCTGATGGCTGTGGGATCAAAAATGTCAGTTTGAATGGGTTTCAATGGAGCATTTTTGGACCTGAACAGTCTGAATGTAACTATTTAGTTTCCACAGTGTATTTTAGACTTATTGTAGGAGCTGAGCTGCAAATTCACTGATTACACTCAAATACACAATCTGGACTACATTTAGGACACATGCATGAACGTGTGTTATAGCGGTTCTGAGTCATGGATGTATCATGAGGAAGTCGTTTTTAATGAATCATTATCGGAATCACGGGACTTTAATTGACCTCTTTCCTGCAAAACTTCTGCGGCCGTTAAGGAGCGGACAGCTACGTCATCACACCGGCGCGCGCTGCGCGGGTGTGACATTCAGCGCATCGGTACTTTGAAAGTACTGAGGAAGCATAAAGTAAAAAGTGTGACATCTCGTGGGTTTTAACTTTAATTTTCCGTTTAAAAATAAATAAAATGAATCCTCTGTAGCGATGGTGTTTCCGGTCTGTCGCGTCCTTGTGACACTCGACGTGCAGACGTCACATGAGGAAGTAAACAAACCTCCAAAGTGTCCTCGAGGCGCAGACATGTCGGTGTCCAACCCAAGACAGACGTTCCTGAGCCCGGTAGGACACTCTCCGTGCTCGCCTCATGTTCACCTCTCCTTATCGATGTTTTTATTTCCGTCGTTATCGTTAAATTGATTTCTTTACTGAGAATTTATCGGCAGACAGGCGAGCTAGCACCTCAGCTAAGCGTTTCCTCGGTTTTACCAGCTGCGTGAAGTGACGCGTTTTTAACGTGACTCTTTGTCGTTTAACATTTCTAAAAAGCTTCACTCGGTCTGAGGATATTTCACTGTGATTCGGCTCACGTCTCTTTTCTTCCATAACTTTGTTTTAGTCAAATGCGCCGCTCTTCTTTGTTTTCACGCCGGTTCTCCGCCCGGTTCTCCGCGCTGCCTCCGGTGGGCTCCTCAGTAAACCGGGTTTTATTGACTGTGGAGTCCGGCTGGGTCTGTTTCAGGGCGGCCGAATGAAAAACCGGTTCCTGCTGGTTTGTATACCGACTTAAATGAAGGAATTAAGCCCGTAAGCGTTTGAAAACAAGAGAGGAAGTTTTAAAACACTCCGAAGTCGTAAAGAGGTTTGGTGGCAAGTTTCCCTTCCGCCGCAGACACATCTGCTATATTTCCAGACGCTCTCATTCAGACATTCATACATGAACGAAACCAACTGTGACTTTAAGATGCGACTTCAAAAAATCTGGTCACAGTAAGAAAGAAAATAAACTGGTCAGAATGAAAACAAAAGGTAAAGTGGTCACAATAAAAAAATACATCATCTGGTCAGATTTGTTTGTTTTTTTAAAATGAAATAAACTGGTCACAATTTAAAAATAAATAAATAAATAAACTGGTCACAGTTTTAAATAAATAAATAAACTTGCCACAATTTTAAATAAATAAATAAACTAGTCACAATTCAAATAAATAAATAAATAAATACACTGGTCACAATTTAAATAAATAAACTGGTCACAATTTAAAATAATAAAGTGGTCAATAAAAAACCCACTACATACTAACAATAAAAAGAGTGATGCACAGTTCTCTGATTACAGCACATTTTAGTGGCCTCAGTGCAGTGAGTCTGGTGTGGGCTCTCTCCTCCGGGAATTTGGGCTGACTTTAGGTCTGCATGAATCTCCCAGTTGCTTGCTGTAGCGTGGAGCCCTTCAGCTCTTGACTGCTGCAGCTGCTCTCTCCTCGACCTGAGAAGGTGGATAAAACGTCGCCCATAAGAAAGCTGTTTCAGGTCCTTCCTTACCTGCTTCACCCCGGCGGTCAGCTGAGTCACGGTCTGGTTGTGTCCTTAACAGAACTTCCCATCTGCCAGACTTGACTATGTCACTGTGTACTTTTACCTGTCTGTTCTCATGCGCAGCTACTGTGACAGGTGAACAGACATCTGCTTTACTATCGATGTTACAATGCAGTGCTTTCAAACGTGAAATGTACAGGTTTGTCTGTGATGTTTGTCTCTCTTGGCGTGGTGCCACTGGTGCAGAGAGTGAGACGTGAACTGATTCTTGGAATTTGGTGAGTTACGATAATGTTGTTGTTGTTAGCATGTTGCTATCATTGATTTAGCGTTGGCGGTTCTCCAAAGCCCCCAGGAAGTGCGCCAGGTGCTGATCCAAAATTTACATAGTGGCCATAAGTGGAATTACAGCGCTTAAGTTGGTCACGTGACGCACACGGGCCCAGAAAGACTTGTCTCCATTGACTTACATCGAGAAAACAGACGTCTGTAAAATAGTAAATCATTTTTTTGTTAACATCAAAACCCCCACGAAATGTCTTCTATCACAGTCTAGATTGTAAACCATCCTGTTCAATAACATTTGGAAAGTCTAAAAGAGCAGCAAGATTACATTTTTTTAGACCACCATTCTAGCTAGCGAGGTACTAATCCGGAAGTAGGCTGCTCCACCGGTGGAAGTTACCTGCTCGGCTGCCATTAATCTCTACCATGCTGCTCTATGGGCCAGTAAATGAGCAATTCTCATAAACACAAATGAGGCTCCGCCCCCACAGCTGTATCCAGACTTCCTGTTACACATCCACAGCTGTATCCAGACTTCCTGTAATACATCCATGGGTGGTCTGAATGAAGGTTGCCCATGTTATTGTTTGTGTTACTGTGAGCCACCCGTGGCAAAGAGGGTGTTTTTTACGTGTACTGTGCCATATGAATGTTGTTAGAAACTGTGGTAATGGCTAATGCGAGCTAGGTAGCATGGTGGCTAATGCTAGTTTGCTAACCATAATTGATGTAATAGTGATCCGGAACACAGTGTTTTCCTATAAAACATTAGTAATTCAGTCATGTGGATTGTTTAAATAACTGTTCTGTGACAGTGTGGTATTTTGATAGTTGCTTATGTTGCTAGGCCTCTGCCTGCATGGTAGGATGTGCCCAAAGTGACAGCTCACAGCTTTATCTTGCACTTGCTTATTCACCCACAAAAACACAACCACACACACATTTTCCCCTGCCCAATCTCTTCCCCTTCTATTTCCCTTTAGATTGACTGACTTTTTTTTGACTTTGTACTCTTTGACTTGGATGGACAATTTCCGGTGCTGGTGGGGTATCAAACCGAAGGGTGTGACGTTGGTTTTCATGAATGTACCTAATAAAATTATTGTACAGCAGGCAGGACATCGTACACACAACACAACAGATACTTGATCCGGTATCCCTCCATGCTTCAGATGTCCTGCCAGGATAGTGGCCTATATCCCCCACTTTCCCACTTTGTCCAGCTGCCTTGCTTATTCATGGCTGTGACCGTGACCTGTCGACCTTTCTCCTCATCCTTGCAAACCTCTCTCTGCACCATGTCCTTTGGGTTTGTCTTCCTCTGCCTTGCCCTGGTGGAGCAATCCAAACCCATCCTGCCTTGGGCTACTGCCCCAACAATGTTGGCTCGATGCAGACGCTCCTCTAACCACTCCCGTCCTGTTCTCACCTGGATGTCTGCCTGACGTACCCTTGCATCTCTGCTGTCTTGCAGCAGCATGGCCTGGCATGTTTTTGTTGCCTTGTAATCCTCAACCACAGATGTCACTGGCAGCTGCAGTTTGCTGCTTTTGCTGTACAGGCCAACGGAGCAAAAACTGTTGGGGATACCTAGCCATCTTCTCAGGTAGGTGTTTACCTTCCTCTCTAGGTTCTTAGCTGTTGAAGTAGGTACCTCATAGATGAGCAGTGGCCAGAGCAATCTGGGAAGCACACCATGTCAGTATCCATATGCTTTAAACTTGCCAGGTAGGCCACTCTTCTCTAGAGATGTCATCCAAGTTCCTGCTTGATCAAGCATCTCCTTAACACTTTGCCTGTCACTGAGATCTGCTCTGTACAACTTCCCCAAGCTTTTTGCTGGTATTTCTTGGACAGTTGGAATGGTTTCCTCTGTAATCTTAAAGTGAAACCGGTCCTGGACAAGCCCCCTCTGCAGTACTAGGCTTCTGGATTTTGCAGGTTTGAACTCCATCGGTGACCAGTCGGTGAGCTCGACCAAATCCTCCAAAATCCATCTCCTTTCAGGTACTGATCTTGCTGTAATTGGTAGGTCATCTATAAATGCCCTAATTGGTGCCCGTTGGATGCCACTTGCCAGCGCTGCACCCTGACGTAACTTCTCTGCTGATTTAACAAAAAGGTTCATTGCTGTTGAGAACAGTGTCACTGGGATTGTGCGCCCAGTGACAATGCCCACCTTCAGTCCCTGCCTGTCAGTGGTAAAATGCCTGCGGATAAATCGCATCTTAACATTGTCGTGGTAGCACTGCAAGAGCTTCTAGAATCGCCCTGGGACATTGTTGGTCTTTACGTAGTGTTATTCCCACCAGTTTATAGGATATTGCTCCATTGGTGTTGGTTAGATCCAGCCACAACACTGCCAGGTCAACTTGGTTTGTTTTTGCATACTCAGTGATCTTAGAGATTACACTGGTGTGCTCCAGACAGCCTGGTACCCCTGGAACTCCACACTTTTGCACTGAGGTGTAGAAGTACTCACTATCCAGCATGAAAGCGGTCAGCCTCCTTACCAGGATCCTGAGGAAGATTTCTCCCTCCATACTGAGGAGGGAGATGGTGCCGGATTGCTTGACCTCTTTGGAAATTAAGCATCTTTCTGCTATCAGCCAGCTATCTGGCAAGAAGTTCTTCCTCCATGCCACCTTCAGTGGTCTCCAGAGTTGTCTCCTGAGCCTTTCTCACTGCTGGTACATTTTATGTGGGATGCTGCTTGGTCCTCGGGCTGCATTCTCTCAAGCTTTTTTAAGGAGGTTGTCGACTTCTTGCCAAGTTGTTTCCTCTGCTTTGAAGGGGACAGTTGGTTCTGGTGGTTTGAAGAGCTTCTCAGTCTCTACTAATCTGTCCTCCTTTTCGGGGCTTGCTATGGATTTGACTCCTTCTTCGTTGTTCTCAACTCCCCTGATCTTTCGTCTCTCAGGAGTTTTGACAGATATGTGAATGGGTTCTTGGTGAAGGCCACTCTTGCCTTCATCCGTCGCTTCCTGTCTCTGCGGTGACACTCAGCCCGGCGTTGGGATCTTAATGCGCTCCCTCAGGTTGTATCTGATTTCAGTGAGTACTGGTTTCTCATTGTCTGTCGCAGAATGCAAAGAAGCTGAGTTTAGAGCCAGTTAAATGCAAAGGTGAAGAGATAGGTTTTTAGTTTTCTTTTAAAAATATTTAGTGAGCTGGCTTCTCTGATATCTGTCGACAGTTTGTTTTTCAGAGCTGTAAGTAGGTGAGTAAGGAACAGCCAAGTCAGTGATGTAACTTGGTCCATTAAGGGCTTTGTATGTTCGCAGAAGGAACTTAAAATCAGCTGTAACTGTTACAGGAAGCTAAAATTGGCCTGATCCACTCTTGGTTCTGGTTAACAGCTGAGCTGCAGAGTTTTGGATCAGCTGAAGTCTCTCTGTGGATTTTTTCTGTAACCCTGTAAAAAGTGTGTTACAATAATCGAGTCGGCTTGAAACAAAGGCATGAATCAGTTTTTCTGCATCTTTTTGATTTATAAATGGCCATACTTTAGCTATGTTTCTGAGGTGGAAGAAAGATTTTTTGGTCACCTTGTTAATGTGGAACTGAAAGCTCAAATCTGAGTCAAGAATAACACCAACACTTGTGACCTCAGATTTAATCCAGGGAGTCAAATTACCCAGATTATCCAAAAGCATTTCTCTTTTTGTTTTAGGGCCAACTGGTAGGATCTCAGTTTTGTCTTTGTTTAACTTTAAGAAGTTATGCTTATCTATTTATTTATTGCCAGCAGACAGGTAGTGATGGAGTTTAAAGCTGCTGCATCATTTGGTTCCACAGAGATGTACAACTATGTGTCGTCGGCATAACTAAAGGAGGTGTATCATCTAACTTAAATCCTTAAACTTCCAGTTTAAAATTCAACACAAAATCTGGCCTGTGAGAAAAATGCTGTAGATTTGGGGATATATATATGTACATATATATATATATATATATATATATATATATATATATATATATATATATATATATATATATATATATATATATTAGTATATATATATTAGTATATATATATTAGTATATATATATATTTATTAGTGCTGGGCCGTTAACGGCGTTAACGTGCTGCGTTAACGCGGGATTCTTATCGCGCGATAAGGAAATTATCGCGCGATAAACTATTCACTAAGTTGGGTCTATACAGTGAGCAAGGCACCAATTTCACTTTGTTGTTTAAGCGCGGATGTATACCTGGTCGAATTACGCTGGAGGGGCGTGAACAAGGCGGAAGCTGGTCTGCCTGAGTGACCGGAGTGATTGGCTCAAGCCGTGTCACAAAGCTGCTGACCGTTAATTGTCTTCTTCATGACCTCTAATGTAGGCCCACAGTTCAGTTAGGGTCATGTTATCAGAGGCTGCGCCCTCTGCTGTTCATTCCAGTTAGCAGGAAAAAGCTTTTTCCACATGGAGACAGAACCTGTGCTCCTAAATGTCTGTGTTTAACAAAATAAAATAAAGTTAAACACCAAAGTAAATCTTATGGAACATTATTTTTCTTTACCAAATATTATAGTAGAACAGCTTTCTCAAGCAGTTTGTGATGCATTTTCATCATTTAGATAGATAGATATTATTTTGAATGTCTTTGGCAAAATTCAAATCTATAATTTTAATCTAGATTAATCTAGATTAACTACAGGATTGCAGTGAGATTAATCTAGATTAAAAAAATTAATCTATGCCCAGCACTAATATATATATATATATATATATATATATATATATACACACTCACCGGCCACTTTATTAGGTACACCTTGCTAGTACCGGGTTGGACCCCCTTTTGCCTTCAGAACTGCCTTAATCCTTCGTGGCATAGATTCAACAAGGTACTGGAAACAGTCCTCAGAGAGTTTGGTCCATATTGACATGATAGCATCACGCAGTTTCTGCAGATTTGTCGGCTGCACATCCATGATGCGAATCTCCCGTTCCACCACATCCCAAAGGTGCTCTGTTGGATTGAGATCTGGTGACTGTGGAGGCCATTTGAGTCCAGTGAACTCATTGTCATGTTCAAGAAACCAGTCTGAGATGATTCGAGCTTTATGACATGGCGCGTTATCCTGCTGGAAGTAGCCATCAGAAGATGGGTACACTGTGGTCATAAAGGGATGGACATGGTCAGCAACAATACTCAGGTAGGCTGTGCCATTGCAACGATACTCAGTTGGTACTAAGGGGCCCAAAGTGTGCCAAGAAAATATCCCCCACACCATTACACCACCACCACCAGCCTGAACCGTTGATACAAGGCAGGATGGATCCATGCTTTCATGTTGTTGACGCCAAATTCTGACCCTACCATCCGAATGTCGCAGCAGAAATGGAGACTCATCAGACAGGCAACGTTTTTCCAATCTTCTATTGTCCAATTTTGGTGAGCCTGTGTGAATTGTAGCCTCAGTTTCCTGTTCTTAGCTGACAGGAGTGGCACCCGGTGTGGTCTTCTGCTGCTGTAGCCCATCTGCCTCAAGGTTCGACGTGTTGTGCGTTCAGAGATGCTCTTCTGCATACCTCGGTTGTAACGAGTGGTTATTTGAGTTACTGTTGCCTTTCTATCAGCTCGAACCAGTCTGGCCATTCTCCTCTGACCTCTGGCATCAACAAGGCATTTTCGCCCACAGAACTGCAGAACATTTTCTCTTTTTCGGACCATTCTCTGTAAACCCTAGAGATGGTTGTGCGTGAAAATCCCAGTAGATCAGCAGTTTCTGAAATACTCAGACCAGCCCGTCTGGCACCAACAACCATGCCACGTTCAAAGTCACTTAAATCTTCCCCATTCTGATGCTCGGTTTGAACTGCAGCAGATCGTCCTGACCATGTCTACGTGCCTAAATGCATTGAGTTGCTGCCATGTGCTTGGCTGATTAGAAATTTGCGTTCACGAGCAGTTGGACAGGTGTGCCTAATAAAGTGGCCGGTGAGTGTATATATATATATATGTACTTTCCTGTGAAATGTAGCAGATAATGCTACAGATTATCTCAATGAACTGATTTGAAACAGACATATTTCCCTGCCAGGAATCTCGGTGGTTCTTGTCAGATGTTGTCAGATGTTTGAATATTTCTGACTTTTCTTTCCCTCCCGGCAGGCGCTTCCCTTCGCCGGGACGATCCTGGGCGGTCTGCTGCCGGGGGAGATGGTTCTCATTCAGGGCTCGGTATCATCTGATGCTGACAGGTGAGAACTCGTAGCACAACGCACATAAAACCTGCTGGATCCATTTCTGGCTGAAGTTTAATTTAGTTTTTGAGACTCACCTGTCGTCCCTCTGCGCCTTCTTGCAGGTTCCAGGTGGATTTCACGTGTGGCAGCAGCGTGAAGCCGAGGGCCGACGTGGCGTTTCACTTTAACCCGAGGTTCAAGCGGTCGCCGTGCATTGTCTGCAACTCGCTGCAGAGGGAGCGCTGGGGCAGAGAGGAGATCCTGTATGAGAAGCACTTCACTCCTGGGGAGGCGTTCGAGCTCATCATCCTCGTCCTGAAGGACAAGTTCAAGGTGAGCGACAAGCTGCAGGTGGACAGTTTTTATACCAACAATATGTCTCTTATTATCCTTACACATAACATGTATTCACACAAATACATATAGTGTAAAAGTTCAAATAAAGGCGTGGTCCCTTTAACCAGCCGGCTGTGGCTCCACATTGTGACAAATAAAGGCCTGTCTCTATTAGAGGCTTGCTGTGGTTACCATGGTTACCATGCAGCTCATTAAACAATTATTACATTACGTTTATATGTTTAAGCTTTTGTCAGTTTGGACACACAATGTGAGCTCTGTGAGATTCTCACAGTTCAGTCATTCACCAAAGAAGAAGACGGGATTATCAGCAGAGCAAACAAGAGACCCAAAAAGAGAATAATAGATGAAGAAGACCTTTTATTTTATTTATTTTTTATATGTAGGGAAAAATGTCCAGTGAACTATATTCAGAATTATATATTTAAAAAGATATATTTTCCGATTATTTTAAAGAACGATGAAGTCTATGATGTGACTGTGTGTGTCACATGACGTGCTTGTCAGAGGGGCATATGGTCGCTTATTGTCTGATGACAGCTGGAGGGCGACTTTACAGGTTACTGCTTTTATGAGTGTTTAATTGTTTTTATGCTTTTCTGATTGTTGAGAGATTGTTGATGTGGGCCAGTATCTGTGAAAATGGACAATAAAGTCTTGTTTTATCTTATATTATTATCTTAATTTTAAGCAGTTTTTAAGGTCATTCCTTCTCTGTGTTTTTTGTTTTACTTTATCTTTTTTTATTTGTTTGTTTTTTATTTGGCAAAATTTCAGGTAATTTGTTTTGTACTTTTCTTTTTTTTTTGTCATTTACTTTTTATTGGTTTTTAATTTTACATGTAAACAGGCAAACAGTCAAACAATCATCATGAAGACCTATAAATGAGTATAGAAGTATCAAGGAAAAAGTATAAGCGTACATAGGGGGACTGGTAAATACCTCCAGTTGAGAAATCAAGAAAAAAGAAATAAAAATAAAGTAATGAGTACTTATAAGTATTCTGATAGTACAGATTGAAATTACTTGAAATCTGGTCTTATGGTAGAGACAAATGCACACCATTTTTGCCAATTATCAATAAATGCCTCTTTTTGTGTTCTTAAATTAAAAGTGATTCTTTCCATTACAAAGATGCTGTACACTGTATCAATCCATTCATCTACACTAGGTGCCTCCCTCTTCAGCCATTTCTTCGTTATTGATTTCTTACAAGCCACCAGTAATATTCTCAATAGATATTTATCTTTGTTCCTCCAATCCAGATCCTGTAGATCCACCAAATACAACAAACTGAAACAGAAAGTTATTTTTGTTGAAAACACAGTCTCTAGAGTTTGATGTACCCATAACCAAAATGGGGTCACAACAGGGCAACACCAGAATATCTGATAGTGATTCGCCTCTTCGCTTCCACAACATCTCCAACAGTCTGTCTGATTGGAAAAAGTTCTCTTTTGATATGGAGTATAGAAATAGCGAATGACATTTTTCCATGCATATTCTCTCCAGAGCGGAGAATTTGTTGTTTTCCATTGTTGTTTAAAAATTTCCTTCCAGTTCTCCTGAGCAATTATGGTGTTACCTTCAGTTTCCCATCTTGATTTTACATTAGATGTATTTTCTTTGTTAAGAGATTGAAGACTTGTGTATAGTTTTGAAATTATCTTCTTATTAGGTTCATCTTTATAAGCTTTTACGAATACCTGTAGGATATCATTTTCAGGTTCATAATTCTTTATAATTTTTTTCCTGATATAATCTCTTATTTGTATATACCTGAATAGGTCCTGGTTTTGTAAACCAAATTTGTCCTTGAGATCTTGGAAACTTCTAAGCGTACCTTTATTTATTAGTGAATAGTATGTTGTAAGCCCTAAGGAGGTCCATTCTTTGAATCTATGGTCGTGTTGATTAGGTGTGAATTGTGGGTCATAAGCAAACCATTTCAGGCCTTCGAGCGTCTTTTTTAAATTGAACTGTTTTGATACATCACTCAGAAGCTTTAATGAATTAGTGATCCATGGATTATCTTGATCGATAAGTTGTTTGTGTAGTGATGGGTCCCCAATTAACGCACTGACTGGGAAGCCTTTTCCCATTGTTTGTTCAATATTTTTCCATCTGGCCTTGTAACTAGGTGTACACCAGCAAATTAAAGGCCTAAGTTGGGCTGCCTTGTAATAATCTTTTAGAATAGGGAGAGCTAGTCCTCCTTTTTCTTTTGAAAGTTGGAGTATCTTATAACGTATCCTGGGTTTTTTCCCAGCCCATATATACCTAGAAAATAATCTGTCCCATTCTTGAAATTGTTTTTCTGGTGCTTCTAAGGGCAATGACTGAAAAAGGTATAAAACCCTTGGTAGGATGTTCATCTTGATGGATTCGATTGTTTTGTACTTTTCACAGATTTCTTGTGAACTTCTGGGTCATTTCTTCTTTTGTTGCTCATTATCTTCTTCACACGTTTTTGAATGAAATAAAGCCAGTCTGCCCAGGTCTCAAAGGGTTAAATGAATAATCAGATTGTATGTCCATCTTTGCTGAGCAGCAGCTTTGAATGAAATGAATTAAAAGCCCGTCCCAAATATAAGCCTGCTGATTTCAGTGATTTAGGTAAATAACAGCCTGGGCTGCTCATTGAAGATTTGGGGTATAAACACTAGTTATATAGAAACTATTCCTGCTCTGTTTACACAGATTACTGAGGCCAACTAACCCGAACAAAAACTAACCTGAAAGCTGAACAAAGTTGCTTGATTTTATTCTAAACATCAGAGTAAAAACAATGAAGAGCTTAGAAGAAATGACACTAACATTGCTAAAAAAAAATGCAAAAATACCATTTTTGTAAGTAAACCATTAATGTAAGTAGTAAAACTATTCATACTGCAAAGTTAAGGTCCTGCACTGCATTCAAATATTGACTTCAGTGTAAAAACAGGTTTGATACGAGTGCGCAATACGAGTTCTTCAGATTTTTAAAATTTGTTTTTTAATTGTTTTTTTGGCACTTTGAGTGCCATCATGTTTCATTTTAACTGGAGAGAAGGCAGACGTCTGCACGGCCGACATCTCCAACACTTTGCAACTCACACCGAAACTATCCAGACTGATGAACAGCACGATAAGTTAGAGGAAAAACACGTAGTTTTGATTTTGGAGTGTAACTTCCCTTTAAATATGTGAAGCTGACAGCAGGTGTGCACTTTTTCTTTCTAACATTTTGAATACAGGACTTTTCCTTGCTGTGTGTTTAATATCTACATTGTTGTGGTGCTATTTTTCACTTCGGTGTTTCTCCCACGGCTGCTGCAGGTGGCAGTGAACGGCGGTCACGTGTTGGAGTTCAAACACCGCGTGGAGCTGGAGCGAGTCGACACTCTGGCCATATCTGGAAAGGTCAAAGTTCAGGCTGTTGGCATCCTCCCGAGCCCCGTGAGTCCCTCACAACAACGTCTGTGATAGAAAAGTAACGTGTGATCATTTCTTCATGTGATAAAACTTGTGATGAAGATGAATAAAAGATTTTGTTGTTTTTGTTTTTTTTTAGAGTGAAGTTTCCCCTGCAGCTGGTCTGACCAATCAGGAGCAACCAGACATGAATCAGAAACCTCATCAGACAGTAAGCTTGTTCTTATGTTCAACTTCAACTTTCAGGAGTCTTTGTTCATTTTCTGCTATCAGAGTAATCAATATACAAAATATTCAATATGCAAACAAATAATCAGACAGTATCAGTCAACATTTCTAAAATAAAAATATGTGTGGTGGAGCTCACACGTTCTCACTTTGTTTACTGTCCGTCACTGATTATTAAGCTTTGACACTTTTTGTAATATTTTATATTTTATCAGCTCAAATTGTTGCCAGGTGTTACGAGTTCATGCAGCTGAGTGTCGTCACCATGAAAAGAAAAAGTATATTTTATGGAACCCTACGCCATTTTTGACCATTTTTGACCATTTTTGGACTGCCTGGATTTATTATGTAATAAAGCTCACATGAAATCAACCCTGTACTGCTCAGTCAAGATGTACACATCATTGTTTTCAGGACAACGCGGTCTTTAAGAATATTTGTACGGCAGAGATTTCACCTGAGTGTAGAAATGGAGATGGGACCATAAAGACAAAAGAAAAACAAAAATCAAATCTGACAGATTTTTACTGTAACAACACATATAAACACACAGTACTAAGCTTTCCTGGTTTCCTGAAACTGTTCTCTTCAGTGTTGGGACTTAAATATATTCATAGAATGTAAGTATAGGGTTTCCAGCCATGTGAAGAAAACAGACAAAATAATAAACCAACTATGTGGTTACAAATGGTTAATTACCAAACATGGATAAGATATGGACAAAAAGAGAATCCATATAGGATCTTTGAGATTTATTGTAAAAAGTCTCCAAGAAGACATTTGGCTGAATCGGGCTGGGATCACAACGAGAGCGGCCCTGGAACGGTACAGTCGCTAGCTTCCAACAGAAAAAACGAATAGGGATCTACGATTTATTTCAATTTTATGAAATTATTTATTAACTATGCACATTTTTTTGGTCACGTGACAAGCCCGATGTCATATTTTCCACAAGAAGAAGCGCATAAATAGAAAGCAACAGTCAGATGTGCAATAGAGAAAGACTTCAGAGAGTCCAAGACACTCAAACAGATAATAAGAGCAAACATTTAATTAGTTAGTATACAGGAAATGAAACAGCGGCAGTATTAGTGAACATTTATCAAACAAAAACACCAGATGTGGACCTCATAGTGAAGGATTTGTTAACTTTCTTTTACTTCATATGATTATAAGGCATTGATTATTTCTAATATTTTACAAATTAGTTGTCACCAGGTGTAATGCAGCTGAGTGCCGTCAGCACAAAAATGAAGACGCATATTACATTTATATGTTATTTTCCACATAGAGAATCACTGAAACAGAAAGCAACAGAGGACCCAAACTCGAGTGAGATGTGCAGTCGAGTCCTCAGACAGAGAATATGAGAATATAAAGCGTGAAGTTTAGTCTTTAAATTGTTTTCTCTCTGTAGCAAACTTGTTTCAGAACAATGTTTTGTTTTGTTTTTTTGCATTGATGTCAATTTTTTTTTTCTTTTTTTTCCAGCCAGTAATCTCCTCCTCAGGTGACTTGGTAAGTTTTACTGTTGCACGATGGTATAGCTTTTTAAAAGCAAATCATAGTATAGTATGTCCTAACACAGTTGCCGTATAGTATGATAAAAAAAGTCATAGAACAGTATGTTGAAAAAGTCATAGTATAGAGTGTCGTAATTCGTTATATTGTCATAAATCATGATCAAGTGTGTTGTAAAAAAAAAATCATATTGTATGTCTGAGAAAAAAAGTCATAGTATGTCTAAAAACTGTTATAACAGTCGTATAGAATGTGGAAAAAATGAGGTCAGTATAGTGAATAGTATAGTGAAAAAAGCCACAGCCTTCAGCCCTTCAGTATATAGAAATTTCAGTCAACTTTTTAGTCAGTTTTTAAAAAAATGTAAAGTCTAAAGTTTGCGAGTTTCTCTCATATCATTGTCCGTCTGTCTCTGCAGAGGATTCCCTTCAGAGGGGAGCTGGTTAAAGGACTGACTGTCGGATGCAGCGTCACCATTAAAGGAGAAGCAAATCAGAACGCACAGAGGTGGACCACACCTCGACACTCCTGTCTGTCTGTCTGTGTAGTTTGCAGTTGAAGAGTATAGATGTTTTGATTGTTTGAACCAGAATCAGGGGTTTCTTTTCTGTATTTTCAACATGATTTTCTATGTTTCAGTTTCGCTGTGAATCTGCGAGTGTCTGGCAGCAGCGACATCGCTCTTCATCTGAACCCTCGTCTGAAAAAAGAGGTCTTTGTCAGGAACTCCTTCCTGTCTGAGTGCTGGGGCCCCGAGGAGAGACAGCTGGACTCCTTCCCCTTCAGTGCAGGACAATACTTTGAGGTACCGCACCACAGGACAATCATCCACCTCCACGCAGCCAACAACCATCCACCACCAACAACCACCAAAAACCATCCACCACCAACAACCAACAACCATCCACCACCAACAACCACCAAAAACCATCCACCACCAACAACCAACAACCATCCACCACCAACAACCAACAACCATCCACCACCAAAAACCATCCACCACCACATGACCAACAATCATCCACCACCAACAACCACCAAAAACCATCCAACACCACCAACCACCAAAAACCACCCAACACCACCAACCACCAAAAACCATCCACCACCACCAACCACCAAAAACCATCCACCACCAACAACAGCCAACAACCATCCACCACTAACAACCATCCACCAACTACTGAACAAAATAGTCGTGATGATGATGTTTGCCATAGTCAGCAGCCCTAGTTTCAGCCCCATTTTTAGAGTTGGTATGTGAGACCTGATCAGAATGTTTCAGGTTTACTTCTTCATGTTTCACTGCAGATCATCATCCTCTGTGACTGTCATCAGTTCAGAGTCGCCGTCAACGGACACCACCAGCTGGACTACAAACACCGAGTCCAGGACCTGAGCTGCATCACCCAGGTGGAGGTCCTGGGAGACGTCACACTGCTGGGTGTCAACATCCTCTGAACTCTGACCTTTAACCCTTTGGAGCCTCGCTGACGTTTTTCAGGTCGTAAAATGTATAAACCAAGAAAGTTTGATATTTACATCACTTCCATTTTAATCTGTGTCAGACATTAACAAACATTAAGAAGTAAAACGAGATGGAAATCCAAAACTCATCGACTGTTTGTGCGTCTTTAATTGTTCCTGTAAATGCACTTTGCTGCCAGATCTAATAAACCAACCATGTGACCCTTTTACATACCAGCTGACGTTCTCTTGATTTCTCTGGTGTTTTGAAGCATAGAAACATGAAATTGCCTTCATGCTTTGATTCATACAGAAAAACAGTTTTCCAACATGCTGTACTGTCACTTTTTTCTAAAACAATATGGCAGGAGTGTCCTAACTTTTTTGAAAGCTTGTCAGCATAGATAATGTGAAAATACCTGGAGGCCAGCTGCTTTCACATCATAAAAATACAAATGACACAAACAGAACTGTTTTATCTTAAAATGAAAAGTATTTTTTTACTGCTCCTGAAAGCAGGAACCCTCACTGTTGACTTAGTGCTTCAGTGTTGTGGGCATGTATGTTAGCTTGCTGGACATATCTGGTGTTAGATAACCTTTAGTTTGCCTATTTACTGTTTCTTTATGAAAACATGAAAGCCATAGTATAGCATGTCGCAAAAATGGTCTGAAAAAGTTGACATTTCTGGTGTTGAAAAACGTCTTAGTTTAGCATGTGGAAACACACCATAGTATAGTATGACAAAAATAGTCTGAAAAAGTTGACCTTTCTGATGTTGAAAAACGTCATAGTATAGCAATCGGATACACACCATGAAATGGTCCAAAAAAGTTGACCTATCCGATGTCAAAAAACTAAATAGTAAAGCATGTCGAAAAATGGTTAGAAAAGGTTGACCTTTCTGATGTCAAAAACTAAGTAGTATAGCATGTGAAAACATGCAATAGCATAGCATGTAGTAAATGGTCAGAAAGACTGGACCTTTTAGACACCGAATAGCGTCATAGTATACTATGTCGAAAAATGGTAAGAAAAAGTCGATATTTCTTGCGTCGAAAAATGTCATAGTATAGCATGTGGAAACATCCATCTATCTATTTTTGTCCGCTTATCCGAGGCCGGGTCGCGAGGGCAACAGGCTAAGCAGAGCACTCCAGGCATCCCTCTCCCCAGCAACGCTTTTCTCCTGGGGGACCTCAAGGCGTTAGCAGGCCAGACGAGATATGTAATCCCTACAGCGTGTTTTAGGTCTGCCTCGGGGCCTCCTACCACTATGATGTCCCCAAAGCGGACCCCTTCCTTCCCTCGGCTGCGCCTTGAGATCCTGTCCATGAAAATCACAAACAGGATCGGAGACAAGGGACAACCCTAGCGGAGGCCAACACTAACTGGGAAAGTGTTTGACTTCACGCTGAGTATGCGCAGCTCTCACTCTGGTTATACAAGGACCAAATGGCTTGCAGAGTCCAGAGCCTTCAGCATCTCAGGGCAAATCTCATCCACACCAGGCGCCTTTCCACCGAGGAGCTTTTTGACTACCTCAGCGACCTGGTATATGGATGAAGGTTCCCTCAAGTCTTCAGACTCTGCCTCCTCCATGGAGGATGTGAAGGCAGGGTTCAGGAAATCCTCAAAGTGTTCCCTCCTCCATTCGACAATATCCCCAGTCCAGGTCAGCAGTTCTCCTCTCCTGCTGAGGACAGCCTGACACAAGCCCTGCTTCCCCTTTTGAAGATTTCTCATGGTTTGCCAGAACTTCCTTGAGACTGACCGAACGTCCTCCTCCATTGTCTCCCCAAACTCCTCCCACACCCAAGTTTTTGCTTTGGCGACCTCCTCCGCTGCAGCCCTTCTAGCCAACTGGTACCTGTCTGCTGTTTCTGGGGACCCCCAGGCCAACAAAGCCCAGAAGTCCTCCCTCTTCAGCTTGATGGCCTCCTTAACCTCTGGTGTCCACCAGCGGGTCCTTTGGTTGCCTCCATGACAAGCACCGATGACCTTCTGACCATTGCTTCTAGCAGCCACCTCCACAATGGAGGTTTTGAACAAGGACCAATTGGATTCCATGTTCCCAACCTCCCCCAGGATGCACGAAAAAGTTCCTCCAGAGGTGGAACTTGTGGACAGGGCCTCCGCCAGATGTTCCCACTTCACCGTCACTACACACTTGAGTTTACCAGGTCTGTCCAGTAGCCTTCCCTACCACCTGATCAAGCTCACCGTCAGGTGATGATCAGTTGACAGCGTCGCTCTTCTTGTCACCCGAGTGTCCAAGACATACAGCCGCAAATCATCGATCTTTGGCCAAGGGAGCTCTGGCAACAGGTACACTTATGAACATCCCTATGCTCAAACATGGTGTTTGTTATGGACAATCCATGACTGGCACAGAAGTCCAATAACAAAACACCATTTGGGTTTAGATTGGGCAGACCGTTCCTCCCAATCATGCCCCTCCAGGTTTCTCCGTCATTGCCCACTTGAGCATTGAAGTCCCCCAGAAGAACTATGGAGTCCCCAGTCGGCACCCTTTCCAGGGCACTGCCCAGAGATTCCAAGAAGGCCGGGTACTCTGAACTGATGTTGGGTGCCTCCGCACACACGACAGTCAGAGACCTCCTCTCTGCGACTCGCAGTTGCATCGAAGCGACCCTGTCGTTACCTGGGGTAAACTGCAACACAGCGGTGCTCAGCTGGGGGCTTGTGAGTATCCCCACACCTGCCCGGCGTCTACCAGGGGCTAGTAGCCCCAGACAACACAGCTCACAGGATCACAGGGGCACGCAAACCCCTCCACCAGGGTAAGGTGGCGGTTCACAGATGGTGCATGTGGAAACACGCCGTGAAAAATGGTCAGAAAAACTTGACTTTTTTGTCATTGAATATCGTCATAGTGTAGTATGTTGAAAAATGATCAGAAAAAATCAACCTTTCTGACGTCGAAAAAACTTCATATTAAACCATGTAGCAACATGTCAAAGTATAGGATGTGGAAAAATGGTCTGGAAAAGTCGACCTTTCCAACGTCGAAAAATGTCATAGTATAGCATGTGGAAACATGCCATAGTATAGCATGTGGAAACATGCCATAGTATAGCATGCAGAAAAATGATCAGAAAAACATGATCTTTCCGACGTCGAAACACGTCATAGTACAGCATGTCGGAACGTGCAACAGTATAGCATGTAGTATAGCATGTCGAAAAATGGTCCAGAAAAGTTGACCATTTTGATGTTGAAAAATGGCATAGAGTAGCATGTGAAAAATGGTCAGATCAATAACTGTATTGATTGATTATCTGTATTATCAGTAATGATCAAAAGCTGTCATTCCTCCTCGTGTTTTTGTTTGTTAGTTATTTAAAAAAGACGAATCCGAATGAGCATCATGTGACGGTTTGTTCCTCTGAGCTGAAAATGTAAATATCTGCTGATCTGTCAGAACAGAAAGAGGAAAAAACGACCTAGATTTTTTTATTTTTTTTTAAAGTTTTCACTTTAAAAAACCTGAAGACACTCAGTGAGAGAAATTTGAAACTAAACTCAGATCAGAGCTTCTCTCAGTTTTGGGTGATCAGTGTTTCTGTGCTCTGATTGGTCAACAGGGAGATCGGGCGGCGGTCCGGAGTTTGGTCTGAGAAAGCGTTCGTGGATAAAGCAGCGTCTCCGAGGTGAGTCACAACAAACACGACCATCATCACACTGGTTTACCTGGAACCAGCGCGAGCCTCACACTTCACCAGTCTGTCAGCTGGAAAAGCTACAGAGACATCAAAGTATGTTACACTGAAAAAACGTTGTAATTTAGTATGTAATTGGAAAAAGTTATCGTAAAGTAAGACACAACAGAAAAAACACAACTGAACAAAACCGAACACATTGTTATCAGAAGAGATCACAGTATACTTTGTCATCAAAAACGTTTTGTACATATATATGTTTATGAGTAAATTGTCAAAGTGCATCATTTCAAAAACATGCTAGTGTTTACAATATTGTACTGAAAAAGATGCTAAATTAGCGTGTTGAAAAGCACACTGAAAGTGTGATATTATGCTATGCCATATTGCCGTGTTTTTGGCAGTTTTTGCAACGTTCTATGCTATGCCGCGTCTCAGCACGCTATTTAATGTGATTGTCAGCTGTTTTTGGCACATGTCAAATTTTAACATTTTTTGCCATAGTATAGCCTTGGTGTTTTCGTTGTTTTCGGTCAATTTTTTGACATGCTACATTGTGGTGTTTTTGGCCGTTTATGCAACATTGTATGCAATGGTGCGTCTCAGCATGCTATTTTGGGCGGTTTTCAGCTGTTTTTGGGACATGTCAAATTTTTACAATTTTTGCCATAGTATAGCCTTGGTGTTTTTGGTCAATTTTTCGAAAAGCTATATTTCGTTGTTTTTGGCCGTTTTTGCAACATTCTTCACCATGGCGCGTCTCAGCACACTGTTTAATGCGGTTTTCAGTGGTTTTGGGGACATGTCAAATTTTGAAAATTTTCGCCATAGTATAGCCTTGGTGTTTTCACTGTTTTCAGCCAAGTTGTTGACATGCCATATTTTTGTTTTTTTTAGCCGTTTATGACACATTGTATGCCATGCCGCGTCTCAGCACGCTATTTAATGCAGTTTTCTGCTGTTTTTGGGACATGTCAAATTTTGACCTTTTTTGCCATAGTATAGCCTTGGTGTTTTCGGCCAATTTTTCAAAATGCTATATTTTTGTGGTTTTGGTCATTTATGCAACATTCTTCACAATGGCGTGTTTCAACATGCTATTTAATGCAGGTTTGAGCTGTTTTTGGGACATGTCAAATCTTCAAATTTTTCGCCATAGTATAGCCTTGGTGTTTTCGCTGTTTTTGGCCAAGTTTTCAACATGCTATATTTTGGTGTTTTTGGCCGTTTATGCAACATTCTTCACCATGGCGCATCTCAGCACGCTATTCAATGCAGTTTTCAGCTGTTTTTGGGACATGTCAAATTTTGATCTATTTTGCCATAGTATAGCCTTGGTGTTTTCGGCCGATTTTTCAACATGCTATATTTTGGCATTTTTGGTCATTTACGCAACATTCTTCACCATGGTGCGTCTCAGCATGCTATTTAATGCGGTTTTGAGCTTTTTTTGGGACATGTCAAATTTTCAAATTTTTCGCCATAGTATAGCCTTGGTGTTTTCGGTGTTTCCTGTCAAGTTTTCGACACGTTATATTTTGGTGTTTTTGGTCATTTATGCAACATTCTTCACCATGGCGCGTCTCAACATGCTATTTAATGCAGTTTTCTGCTGTTTTTGGGACATGTCAAATTTTGACATTTTTCGCCATAGTATAGCCTTGGTGTTTTCGCTGTTTTCGGCCAAGTTGTTGACGTGCCATATTTTTGTGTTTTTTTGTCCGTTTATGCAATATTGTTTGTAATGACGTGCTTCAGCAAGCTATTTAATGCGGTTTTGAGCTGTTTTTGGGACATGTCAAATTTTGACCTTTTTTGCCATAGTATAGCCTTAGTGTTTTCGGTGTTTCCTGTCAATTTTTCGACACGTTATATTTTGGTGTTTTTGGTCATTTATGCAACATTCTTCACCATGGTGCGTCTCAGCACGCTATTTAATGCGGTTTTGAGCTTTTTTTGGGACATGTCAAATTTTCAAATTTTTCGCCATAGTATAGCCTTGGTGTTTTTGCTGTTTTCAGCCAAGTTGTCGACATGCCATATTTTTGTGTTTTTGGTCATTTATGCAACATTCTACACCATGGCGCGTCTCAGCATGCTATTTAATGCAGTTTTCAGCTGTTTTTGGGACATGTCAAATTTTGACATTTTTCGCCATAGTATAGCCTTGGTGTTTTCGCTGTTTTCGGCTGATTTTTCAACATGCTATATTTTGATGTTTTTGGTCGTTTATGCAACATTCTTCACCATGGCGTGTCTCAGCACGCTATTTAATGCGGTCTTCAGCTGTTTTTGGGACATGTCAAATTTTCACATTTTTCGCCATAGTATAGCCTTGGTGTTTTCGCTGTTTTCGGTCAAGTCAAGTCAGTTTTATTTATAGAGCCCATTATCACAAAACATGGTTTGCCTCAGAGGGCTTTACAGTGTACGACATCCCTCTGCCCTTAGACCCTCACATCACCCGAGGAAAAACTCCCCAAAAAGAACCACTGTAACGGGGAAAAAAAAAAAAAAGGAAGAAACCTCAGGAAGAGCGGTAGAGGATAATGAGGGATCCCTCTTCCAGGATGGACAGACGAGCAATAGATGTCGTAAATAGCAAATGAAATACAATCATGGCAAAAAAGGAAAGAGAAAGAGAGAGGGGGTGGGGGGGTGGGGGGGGCACAGCAATAATAGAAACAGATGCATGTCATATTACAGTAATGGTAGGTGTGAAATTAGTAATTGCTCTCTATGATGATGTTGATAGAGATGATAACAGTCTCATGCATATGTTGAAAGGGAGGTGTCCAAATGCAAGATCACAGCATCGGCGCAACCAGGACCAGACCACGATCAGGGCGAGCGGGGGGCACAGAATCAGTGCAGCCACAGCACGAGCACAACCAAAGGCAGGGTCGCGGCATCAGCACAGCTATCACCACGGTCAGGCACAGTCAAGGTTACGGCCAGGATCCAGGGAAACTAGGAAACAAGGGAGCAGGAATGCTCCCGAGAGGCAACAGGATTAGCGTAGTGCAGTTCAACAGACCCAGGCTCTGTAATCGCGAGCCCCAGGCAGTGAGAGTACCACATGGCTATCACAGAGCTAAGCTAAGCTTGCAAATGGCAATGCAGTTAACAGACATGCATGATTTCTGATGGCAGCATTGAGAGAAGGAAAGGAGCTCAGCATATCAGAGGAAGTCCCCCGGCAGGTTAAACCTATGTCAGCCTAACTATGGGCTGGTCCAGGCAGCCTGAGCCAGCCCTGATTATAAGCTTTATCAAAGAGGAAAGTCTTAAGTCTACCCTTAAAAGTTGAAACGGTGTCTGCCTCCCTGACCGAAAATGGAAGATGGTTCCATAGGAGAGGAGCGTGGTAGCTGAAGGCTCTGGTTCCTAACCTACTTTTGGAAATTTTGGGAACCACAAGTAACCCTGCGTTTTCAGAGCGCAGTGATCTTGAGGGTTGGTAAGGAACTATGAGCTGTGACAGATAGGATGGAGCCTGACCATTTAGAGCTTTGTAAGTAAGGAGGAGGATTTTAAATTCAATCCTGGATTTCACAGGGAGCCAGTACAGAGAAGCTGAAACAGGAGAAATATGATCCCTTTTCTTGCTTCCCGTTAAAACACGAGCAGCAGCGTTCTGCACCAGTTGGAGAGACCTAAGAGATTTGTTGGGGCAACCAAATAATAGTGAATTACAGTAATCCAGCCTAGAAGTGACAAATGCATGTACTAATTTTTCAGCATCTGTTTGGGATAGGATATGTCTAATTTTTGCGATGTTACGCAAGTGAAAGAAAGCCGTCCTTGAAGTTTGTTTTATATGGGAGGCAAAGGATAAATCCTGGTCAAATAAAACTCCGAGGTTCCTTACAGTTGTGCTAGAGGCCAAGGTAATGCCATCTAGAGAAATTACATTGTTGGAAAAGGAGCTTCTGAGGTGTTTTGGGCCAAGAACAATAACTTCAGTTTTGTCTGAATTCAACATCAGGAAATTACGGCTCATCCAGGCTTTTACATCCTTAAGACATGTTTGAAGTCTAGATAGCTGATCAGTTTCATCTGGTTTCATAGATAGATATAATTGCATATCATCAGCATAACAATGGAAATTTAAGGAATGTTTTCTAATTATGTTGCCTAGAGGAAGCATATATAAAGTGAAAAGGATTGGTCCAAGCACCGAACCTTGTGGCACTCCAAAGCAGACCTTTGTATGTGCGGAGGATTGATCATTGATGTGAACAAATTGGGAACGATCTGATAAGTATGACTTAAACCAGGCTAGTGACGTTCCTTTAAGGCCAATTGAGGTTTCAAGTCTGTGCAGTAAGATTTGATGGTCAATGGTGTCAAATGCAGCACTGAGATCTAATAGGATTAAAACAGAGACCAGACCCGTGTCAGAAGCAATAAATAAGTCGTTATTAATTTTTACTAGTGCCGTCTCTGTGCTATGATGAACTCTAAAGCCTGACTGAAAGTCCTCGAATAAACTGTTGTCTCGGAGAAAGTCACAGAGCTGATGAGCAACCACTCTCTCAAGGATTTTAGAAATAAAGGGGAGATTAGATATTGGTCTATAGTTAGCTAAAATCTCAGGATGGAGAGTGGGCTTCTTTAGAAGAGGTTTAATGACAGCTACTTTAAAAGACTGAGGTACATAACCTGTCAATAAAGACGCGTTGATTATATCTAATAAAAAGTTGTCTAATAAAGGTAAAACTTCCTTAAGGAGCTTAGTTGGGATGGGGTCTAGCAGGCATGTTGATGGCTTAGATGCAGAAACCAAAGTATAGAGTTGATGAAGGTCAATGGGGGAGAAATGGTCCAGATAAATTTCGGGCCTTGCTGCCATATCCAGGCTATCTGAGTTCGGGGTCAGGTCAGTTGAGGGCAAGAGGTGATGGATTTTATCTCGAATAGTTATGATTTTATCATTAAAGAAAGTCATAAAGTCGTCACTGCTGAGGGCCGAAGGAATACAGGCTCTATAGAGCTGTGACTCTGAGTCAACCTGGCTACAGTGTTGAAAAGAAACCTGGGATTGTTTTGGTTTTCCTCAATTAGTGATGAATAATAGTTTGCCCTGGCATGGCGGAGGGCCTTCTTATACACTTTAAGACTGTCCAGCCAGACTAAACGGGACTCTTCCAGTTTGGTCGAACACCATTGTCTTTCAAGTTTTCGCGATGTTTGTTTCAATTTGCGAATCTGGAGGTTAAACCATGGGGCTAATTTTCTTTGTTTCATTATTTTCTTCTTGAAGGGTGCAACAGTGTCGAGAGCTGATCGCAGTGAGCCAGTAGCATTATCGATGAGACAGTCAATTTGAGAATGACTTAAGTTAGTAGTAGTGTTCTCAGTCGCTGTAAGACATGGTAATGATGTCAAAGCAGAAGGAATCAGTTTCTTAAATTTAGCCACTGCTGAATCAGATAGACATCTAGAAGAGTAGCTCTTACTGAGAGGCCAAGTTGTCGACATGCCATATTTTTGTTTTTTGTGGCCATTTATGCAACATTGTATGTAATGGCGTGTTTCAGCAAGCTATTTAATGCGGTTTTCAGCTGTTTTTGGGACATGTCAAATTTTCACATTTTTCGCCATAGTATAGCCTTGGTGTTTTCGCTGTTTCCTGTTAATTTTTCGACACGCTATATTTTGGTGTTTTTAGTCTTTTATGCAACATTCTTCACCATGGCGCGTCTCAGCACGCTATTTAATGCAGTTTTCTGCTGTTTTTGGGACATGTAAAATTTTGACTTTTTTCGCCATAGTATAGCCTTGGTGTTTTCGATGTTTTCGGCCAAGTTGTCGACATGCCATATTTTTGTTTTTTTGGCCGTTTATGCAACATTGTATGCAATGACGTGTTTCAGCACGCTATTTAATGCGGTTTTGAGCTGTTTTTGGGATATGTCAAATTTTAGAATTTTTCGCCATAGTATAGCCTTGGTGTTTTCGCTGTTTTCGGCCGATTTTTCAACATGTTATATTTTGGTGTTTTTGGTCATTTATGCAACATTCTTCACCATGGCGCGTCTCAGCACACTATTTAATGCGGTTTTCAGCTGTTTTTGGGACATGTCAAATTTTGACTTTTTTCGCCATAGTATAGCCTTGGTGTTTTCGCTGTTTTCGGCCAAGTTGTCGACATGCCATATTTTTTGTGTTTTTGGTCATTTATGCAACATTCTTCACCATGGCACGTCCCAGCACGCTATTTAATGCGGTTTTCAGCTGTTTTTGGGACATGTCAAATTTTCAAATTTTTCGCCATAGTATAGCCTTGGTGTTTTCGGCCAAATTGTCAACATGCCATATTTTTGGGTTTTTTGGCCGTTTATGCAACATTGTATGCAATGGCGTGTTTCAGCAAGCTATTTAATGCGGTTTTGAGCTGTTTTTGGGACATGTCAAATTTTCACATTTTTTGCCATAGTATAGCCTTGGTGTTGTTGCTGTTTTCGGCCGATTTTTCAACATGCCATATTTTGATGTTTTTGGCCGTTTATCAGAATCAGAATCAGAATACTTTATTCATCCCAAGGGAAATTCTGTTCGTAACAGTGCTCTGCTCAACAACAACAAACAGGTAAGAAAAACAAGACAATGCACATAGTGCACATAATGACAGAATAAAACTATATACATAGTGCAAAGAGCAGTGCGCAAGAAATAAATAAGACTGTACAATAAGTGTCAGGTTATTATGAAATAACCTGACACTGTGCAGTGAGTGTGGAAGGATGACAGTGAATTTACAGAGATGAGTTGTACAGTTTTATTGCCACTGGGAGAAAGGACCTTCCGTGACGCTCAGTTTTTGAGGTGGGTGGTCTGAGTCTGTTGGTCCGTGTGCTCCTGTGCTGGACCAGGAGCTGATGGAGGGGGTGGGTGTTGTTGTCCAGGATGCTCCGTAGTTTGAGAAGCATCCTTCTCTCCATCACTGTCTCCAAGGAGTCCAGTTTAACCCCCACCACATCACCAGCTTTGCGGATGAGTCTGTTGAGTCTGTTTGCATCTGCAGCCCTCAGTCTGCTGCCCCAGCACACCACAGCAAACAACACATAGTATAGCCTTGGTGTTTTCTGTGTTTCCTGTCAATTTTTCAACATGCTATATTTTGGTGTTTTTGGTCATGTATGCAACATTCTTCACCATGGCGTATCTCAGCACGCTATTTAATGTGGTTTTGAGCTGTTTTTGGGACATGTCAAATTTTGACTTTTTTCGCCATAGTATAGCCTTGGTGTTTTCTGTGTTTCCTGTCAATTTTTCAACATGCTATATTTTGGTGTTTTTGGTCATGTATGCAACATTCTTCACCATGGCGTATCTCAGCACGCTATTTAATGTGGTTTTGAGCTGTTTTTGGGACATGTCAAATTTTGACTTTTTTCGCCATAGTATAGCCTTGGTGTTTTCGCTGTTTTCGGCCGATTTTTCAACATGCTATATTTTGATGTTTTTGGCTGTTTATGCAACATTCTTCACCATGGCGCGTCTCAGCATGCTATTTAATGCAGTTTTCTGCTGTTTTTGGGACATGTCAAATTTTCAAATTTTTTGCCATAGTATAGCCTGAGTGTTTTCGGCCAAGTTGTCAACATGCCATATTTTTGGGTTTTTTGGCCGTTTATGTAACATTGTATGCAATGGCGTGTTTCAGCACGCTATTTAATGCGGTTTTGAGCTGTTTTTGGGACATGTCAAATTTTCAAATTTTTTGCCATAGTATAGCCTTGGTGTTTTCGGCCGATTTTTCAACATGCTATATTTTGATGTTTTTGGCCGTTTATGCAACATTCTTCACCATGGCACGTCTCAGCACGCTATTTAATGTGGTTTTCAGCTGTTTTTGGGACATGTCAAATTTTGACTTTTTTCGCCATAGTATAGCCTTGGTGTTTTCGCTGTTTTCGGCCAAGTTGTCGACATGCCATATTTTTGTTTTTTTTGGCCGTTTATGCAACATTGTATGCAATGGTGCGTCTCAGCACGCTATTTAATGCGGTTTTGAGCTGTTTTTGGGACATGTCAAATTTTCAAATTTTTTGCCATAGTATAGCCTTGGTGTTTTCGCTGTTTTCGGCCGATTTTTCAACATGCTATATTTTGGTGTTTTTGGTCATTTATGCAACATTCTTCACCATGGCGTATCTCAGCACGCTATTTAATGCGGTTTTGAGCTGTTTTTGGGACATGTCAAATTTTGACTTTTTTCGCCATAGTATAGCCTTGGTGTTTTCGCTGTTTTCGTCCAAGTTGTCGACATACCATATTTTTGGTTTTTTTTGGCCGTTTATGCAACATTGTATGTAATGACGTGTTTCAGCAAGCTATTTAATGCAGTTTTCTGCTGTTTTTGGGACATGTCAAATTTTCAAATTTTTTGCCATAGTATAGCCTTAGTGTTTTCAGCCAAGTTGTCAACATGCCATATTTTTGGGTTTTTTGGCCGTTTATGTAACATTGTATGCAATGGCGTGTTTCAGCACGCTATTTAATGCGGTTTTGAGCTGTTTTTGGGACATGTCAAATTTTCAAATTTTTTGCCATAGTATAGCCTTGGTGTTGTCGCTGTTTTCGGCCGATTTTTCAACATGCTATATTTTGATGTTTTTGGCCGTTTATGCAACATTCTTCACCATGGCGTATCTCAGCACGCTATTTAATGCGGTTTTGAGCTGTTTTTGGGACATGTCAAATTTTGACTTTTTTCGCCATAGTATAGCCTTGGTGTTTCGCTGTTTCCTGTCAATTTTTCAACATGCTATATTTTGGTGTTTTTGGTCATGTATGCAACATTCTTCACCATGGCGTATCTCAGCACGCTATTTAATGCGGTTTTGAGCTGTTTTTGGGACATGTCAAATTTTGACTTTTTTCGCCATAGTATAGCCTTGGTGTTTTCGCTGTTTTCATCCAAGTTGTCGACATACCATATTTTTGTTTTTTTTGGCCGTTTATGCAACATTGTATGTAATGACGTGTTTCAGCAAGCTATTTAATGCAGTTTTGAGCTGTTTTTGGGATATGTCAAATTTTCAAATTTTTCGCCATAGTATAGCCTTGGTGTGTTCGATGTTTTCGCCAAGTTGTCGACATGCCATATTTTTGGGTCTTTTGGCCGTTTATGCAACATTGTATACAATGACATGTTTCAACACGTTATTTAATGCGGTTTTGAGCTGTTTTTGGGACATGTCAAATTTTCAAATTTTTCGCCATAGTATAGCCTTGGTGTTTTCGCTGTTTCCTGTCAATTTTTCGACATGCTATATTTTGGTGTTTTTGGTCATTTATGCAACATTCTTCACCATGGCGCGTCTCAGCACGCTATTTAATGCGGTTTTGAAGTTCTTTTGGGACATATCAAATTTTCAAATTTTTCGCCATAGTATAGCCTTGGTGTTTTCGATGTTTTCGGCCAAGTTGTCGACATGCCATATTTTTGTTTTTTTTTGGCCATTTATGCAACATGTCAAATTTTCAAGTTTTTCGCCATGGTATAGCCTTGGTGTTTTCTGTTTCCTGTCAATTTTTCGACATGCTATATTTTGGTGTTTTTGGTCATTTATGCAACATTCTTCATCATGGCGCGTTTCAGCATGCTATTTAATGCAGTTTTCTGCTGTTTTTGGGACATGTCAAATTTTCAAATTTTTCGCCATAGTATAGCCTTGGTGTTTTCGCTGTTTTCGGCCGAGTTGTCGACATGCCATATTTTTGGGTCTTTTGGCCGTTTATGCAACATTGTATACAATGACATGTTTCAACACGTTATTTAATGCGGTTTTGAGCTGTTTTTGGGATATGTCAAATTTTAGAATTTTTTCGCCATAGTATAGCCTTGGTGTTTTCGCTGTTTCCTGTCAATTTTTCGACATGTTATATTTTGGTGTTTTTGGTCATGTATGCAACATTCTTCACCATGGCGTATCTCAGCACGCTATTTAATGCGGTTTTGAGCTGTTTTTGGGACATGTCAAATTTTGACTTTTTTCGCCATAGTATAGCCTTGGTGTTTTCGCTGTTTCCTGTCAATTTTTCGACATGCTATATTTTGGTGTTTTTGGTCATGTATGCAACATTCTTCACCATGGCGCGTCTCAGCACGCTGTTTAATGCAGTTTCCAGCTGTTTTTGGGACATGTAAAATTTTGACTTTTTTCGCCATAGTATAGCCTTGGTGTTTTCGATGTTTTCGGCCAAGTTGTCGACATACCATATTTTTGTTTTTTTTGGCCGTTTATGCAACATTGTATGTAATGACATGTTTCAACACGTTATTTAATGCAGTTTTGAGCTGTTTTTGGGATATGTCAAATTTTAGAATTTTTCGCCATAGTATAGCCTTGGTGTTTTCGCTGTTTCCTGTCAATTTTTCGACATGTTATATTTTGGTGTTTTTGGTCATTTATGCAACATTCTTCACCATGACGCGTCTCAGCACGCTATTTAATGCGGTTTTGAAGTTCTTTTGGGACATATCAAATTTTCAAATTTTTCGCCATAGTATAGCCTTGGTGTTTTCGGTGTTTCCTGTCAATTTTTCGACATGCTATATTTTGGTGTTTTTGGTCATGTATGCAACATTCTTCACCATGGCGTATCTCAGCACGCTATTTAATGCGGTTTTGAGCTGTTTTTGGGACATGTCAAATTTTGACTTTTTTCGCCATAGTATAGCCTTGGTGTTTTCGCTGTTTTCGTCCAAGTTGTCGACATACCATATTTTTGGTTTTTTTGGCCGTTTATGCAACATTGTATGTAATGACGTGTTTCAGCAAGCTATTTAATGCAGTTTTCAGCTGTTTTTGGGACATGTCAAATTTTCAAATTTTTTGCCATAGTATAGCCTTAGTGTTTTCAGCCAAGTTGTCAACATGCCATATTTTTGGGTTTTTTGGCCGTTTATGTAACATTGTATGCAATGGCGTGTTTCAGCACGCTATTTAATGCGGTTTTGAGCTGTTTTTGGGACATGTCAAATTTTCAAATTTTTTGCCATAGTATAGCCTTGGTGTTGTCGCTGTTTTCGGCCGATTTTTCAACATGCTATATTTTGATGTTTTTGGCTGTTTATGCAACATTCTTCACCATGGCGTATCTCAGCACGCTATTTAATGCGGTTTTGAGCTGTTTTTGGGACATGTCAAATTTTGACTTTTTTCGCCATAGTATAGCCTTGGTGTTTTCGCTGTTTTCATCCAAGTTGTCGACATACCATATTTTTGTTTTTTTTGGCCGTTTATGCAACATTGTATGTAATGACGTGTTTCAGCAAGCTATTTAATGCAGTTTTGAGTTGTTTTTGGGACATGTCAAATTTTCAAATTTTTCGCCATAGTATAGCCTTGGTGTTTTCGGTGTTTCCTGTCAATTTTTCGACATGCTATATTTTGGTGTTTTTGGTCATGTATGCAACATTCTTCACCATGGCGTATCTCAGCACGCTATTTAATGCGGTTTTGAGCTGTTTTTGGGACATGTCAAATTTTGACTTTTTTCGCCATAGTATAGCCTTGGTGTTTTCGCTGTTTTCGTCCAAGTTGTCGACATACCATATTTTTGTTTTTTTTGGCCGTTTATGCAACATTGTATGTAATGACGTGTTTCAGCAAGCTATTTAATGCAGTTTTCTGCTGTTTTTGGGACATGTCAAATTTTCAAATTTTTTGCCATAGTATAGCCTTAGTGTTTTCAGCCAAGTTGTCAACATGCCATATTTTTGGGTTTTTTGGCCGTTTATGTAACATTGTATGCAATGGCGTGTTTCAGCACGCTATTTAATGCGGTTTTGAGCTGTTTTTGGGACATGTCAAATTTTCAAATTTTTTGCCATAGTATAGCCTTGGTGTTGTCGCTGTTTTCGGCCGATTTTTCAACATGCTATATTTTGATGTTTTTGGCCGTTTATGCAACATTCTTCACCATGGCGTATCTCAGCACGCTATTTAATGCGGTTTTGAGCTGTTTTTGGGACATGTCAAATTTTGACTTTTTTCGCCATAGTATAGCCTTGGTGTTTTCGCTGTTTTCATCCAAGTTGTCGACATACCATATTTTTGTTTTTTTTGGCCGTTTATGCAACATTGTATGTAATGACGTGTTTCAGCAAGCTATTTAATGCAGTTTTGAGTTGTTTTTGGGACATGTCAAATTTTCAAATTTTTCGCCATAGTATAGCCTTGGTGTGTTCGATGTTTTCGGCCAAGTTGTCGACATGCCATATTTTTTGTTTTTTTGGCCGTTTATGCAACATTGTATGCAATGACATGTTTCAACACGTTATTTAATGCAGTTTTGAGCTGTTTTTGGGATATGTCAAATTTTAGAATTTTTCGCCATAGTATAGCCTTGGTGTTTTCGCTGTTTCCTGTCAATTTTTCGACATGTTATATTTTGGTGTTTTTGGTCATTTATGCAACATTCTTCACCATGGCGCGTCTCAGCACGCTATTTAATGCGGTTTTGAAGTTCTTTTGGGACATATCAAATTTTCAAATTTTTCGCCATAGTATAGCCTTGGTGTTTTCGATGTTTTCGGCCAAGTTGTCGACATGCCATATTTTTGTTTTTTTTTGGCCATTTATGCAACATGTCAAATTTTCAAGTTTTTCGCCATGGTATAGCCTTGGTGTTTTCTGTTTCCTGTCAATTTTTCGACATGCTATATTTTGGTGTTTTTGGTCATTTATGCAACATTCTTCATCATGGCGCGTTTCAGCATGCTATTTAATGCAGTTTTCTGCTGTTTTTGGGACATGACAAATTTTCACATTTTTTGCCATAGTATAGCCTTGGTGTTTTCGCTGTTTTCGGCCAAGTTGTCGACATGCCATATTTTTTGTTTTTTTGGCCGTTTATGCAACATTGTATGCAATGACATGTTTCAACACGTTATTTAATGCGGTTTTGAGCTGTTTTTGGGATATGTCAAATTTTAGAATTTTTCGCCATAGTATAGCCTTGGTGTTTTCGCTGTTTCCTGTCAATTTTTCGACATGTTATATTTTGGTGTTTTTGGTCATGTATGCAACATTCTTCACCATGGCGTATCTCAGCACGCTATTTAATGCGGTTTTGAGCTGTTTTTGGGACATGTAAAATTTTGACTTTTTTTGCCATAGTATAGCCTTGGTGTTTTCGATGTTTTCGGCCAAGTTGTCGACATACCATATTTTTGTTTTTTTTGGCCGTTTATGCAACATTGTATGTAATGACGTGTTTCAGCAAGCTATTTAATGCAGTTTTGAGTTGTTTTTGGGACATGTCAAATTTTCAAATTTTTCGCCATAGTATAGCCTTGGTGTTTTCGATGTTTTCGGCCAAGTTGTCGACATGCCATATTTTTTGTTTTTTTGGCCGTTTATGCAACATTGTATGCAATGACATGTTTCAACACGTTATTTAATGCAGTTTTGAGCTGTTTTTGGGATATGTCAAATTTTAGAATTTTTCGCCATAGTATAGCCTTGGTGTTTTCGCTGTTTCCTGTCAATTTTTCGACATGTTATATTTTGGTGTTTTTGGTCATTTATGCAACATTCTTCACCATGGCGCGTCTCAGCACGCTATTTAATGCGGTTTTGAAGTTCTTTTGGGACATATCAAATTTTCAAATTTTTCGCCATAGTATAGCCTTGGTGTTTTCGGTGTTTCCTGTCAATTTTTCGACATGCTATATTTTGGTGTTTTTGGTCATGTATGCAGCATTCTTCACCATGGCGTATCTCAGCACGCTATTTAATGCGGTTTTGAGCTGTTTTTGGGATATGTCAAATTTTGACTTTTTTCGCCATAGTATAGCCTTGGTGTTTTCGCTGTTTTCGTCCAAGTTGTCGACATACCATATTTTTGTTTTTTTTGGCCGTTTATGCAACATTGTATGTAATGACGTGTTTCAGCAAGCTATTTAATGCAGTTTTCTGCTGTTTTTGGGACATGTCAAATTTTCAAATTTTTTGCCATAGTATAGCCTTAGTGTTTTCAGCCAAGTTGTCAACATGCCATATTTTTGGGTTTTTTGGCCGTTTATGTAACATTGTATGCAATGGCGTGTTTCAGCACGCTATTTAATGCGGTTTTGAGCTGTTTTTGGGACATGTCAAATTTTCAAATTTTTTGCCATAGTTTAGCCTTGGTGTTGTCGCTGTTTTCGGCCGATTTTTCAACATGCTATATTTTGATGTTTTTGGCCGTTTATGCAACATTCTTCACCATGGCGTATCTCAGCACGCTATTTAATGCGGTTTTGAGCTGTTTTTGGGACATATCAAATTTTCAAATTTTTCGCCATAGTATAGCCTTGGTGTTTTCGATGTTTTCGGCCAAGTTGTCGACATGCCATATTTTTGTTTTTTTTGGCCATTTATGCAACATGTCAAATTTTCAAGTTTTTCGCCATGGTATAGCCTTGGTGTTTTCTGTTTCCTGTCAATTTTTCGACATGCTATATTTTGGTGTTTTTGGTCATTTATGCAACATTCTTCATCATGGCGCGTTTCAGCATGCTATTTAATGCAGTTTTCTGCTGTTTTTGGGACATGACAAATTTTCACATTTTTTGCCATAGTATAGCCTTGGTGTTTTCGCTGTTTTCGGCCAAGTTGTCGACATGCCATATTTTTGGTTTTTTTGGCCGTTTATGCAACATTGTATGTAATGACGTGTTTCAGCACGCTATTTAATGCAGTTTTGAGTTGTTTTTGGGACATGTCAAATTTTCAAATTTTTCGCCATAGTATAGCCTTGGTGTTTTCGCTGTTTTCGGCCGATTTTTCAACATGCTATATTTAGATGTATTTGGCCGTTTATGCAACATTCTTCACCATGGCGTGTCTCAGCACGCTATTTAATGCGGTTTTGAGCTGTTTTTGGGACATGTCAAATTTTGACTTTTTTCGCCATAGTATAGCCTTGGTGTTTTCGCTGTTTTCGTCCAAGTTGTCGACATACCATATTTTTGTTTTTTTTGGCCGTTTATGCAACATTGTATGTAATGACGTGTTTCAGCAAGCTATTTAATGCAGTTTTGAGTTGTTTTTGGGACATGTCAAATTTTCAAATTTTTCGCCATAGTATAGCCTTGGTGTTTTCGATGTTTTCGGGCAAGTTATCGACATGCCATATTTTTTGTTTTTTTGGCCGTTTATGCAACATTGTATGCAATGACATGTTTCAACACGTTATTTAATGCGGTTTTGAGCTGTTTTTGGGATATGTCAAATTTTAGAATTTTTCGCCATAGTATAGCCTTGGTGTTTTCGCTGTTTCCTGTCAATTTTTCGACATGTTATATTTTGGTGTTTTTGGTCATGTATGCAACATTCTTCACCATGGCGTATCTCAGCACGCTATTTAATGCGGTTTTGAGCTGTTTTTGGGACATGTCAAATTTTGACTTTTTTCGCCATAGTATAGCCTTGGTGTTTTCGCTGTTTCCTGTCAATTTTTCGACATGCTATATTTTGGTGTTTTTGGTCATGTATGCAACATTCTTCACCATGGCGCGTCTCAGCACGCTGTTTAATGCAGTTTCCAGCTGTTTTTGGGACATGTAAAATTTTGACTTTTTTCGCCATAGTATAGCCTTGGTGTTTTCGATGTTTTCGGCCAAGTTGTCGACATACCATATTTTTGTTTTTTTTGGCCGTTTATGCAACATTGTATGTAATGACGTGTTTCAGCACGCTATTTAATGCAGTTTTGAGTTGTTTTTGGGACATGTCAAATTTTCAAATTTTTCGCCATAGTATAGCCTTGGTGTTTTTGCTGTTTCCTGTCAATTTTTCGACATGTTATATTTTGGTGTTTTTGGTCATTTATGCAACATTCTTCACCATGGCGCGTCTCAGCATGCTATTTAATGCGGTTTTCTGCTGTTTTTGGGACGTCAAATTTTGACATTTTTCGCCATAGTATAGCCTTGGTGTTTTCGCTGTTTTCGGCCAAGTTGTCGACATGCCATATTTTTTGTTTTTTTGGCCGTTTATGCAACATTGTATGCAATGACGTGTTTCAGCACGTTATTTAATGCGGTTTTGAGCTGTTTTTGGGATATGTCAAATTTTAGAATTTTTCGCCATAGTATAGCCTTGGTGTTTTCTGTGTTTCCTGTCAATTTTTCGACATGCTATATTTTGGTGTTTTTGGTCGTTTATGCAACATTCTTCATCATGGCGCGTCTCAGCATGCTATTTAATGCAGTTGTCAGCTGTTTTTGGGACATGTCAAATTTTGACTTTTTTCGCCATAGTATAGCCTTGGTGTTGTTGCTGTTTTCGGCCAATTTTTCAACATGCCATATTTTGATGTTTTTGGCCGTTTATCAGAATCAGAATCAGAATACTTTATTCATCCCAAGGGAAATTCTGTTCGTAACAGTGCTCTGCTCAACAACAACAAACAGGTAAGAAAAACAAGACAATGCACATAGTGCACATAATGACAGAATAAAACTATATACATAGTGCAAAGAGCAGTGCGCAAGAAATAAATAAGACTGTACAATAAGTGTCAGGTTATTATGAAATAACCTGACACTGTGCAGTGAGTGTGGAAGGATGACAGTGAATTTACAGAGATGAGTTGTACAGTTTTATTGCCACTGGGAGAAAGGACCTTCCGTGACGCTCAGTTTTTGAGGTGGGTGGTCTGAGTCTGTTGGTCCGTGTGCTCCTGTGCTGGACCAGGAGCTGATGGAGGGGGTGGGTGTTGTTGTCCAGGATGCTCCGTAGTTTGAGAAGCATCCTTCTCTCCATCACTGTCTCCAAGGAGTCCAGTTTAACCCCCACCACATCACCAGCTTTGCGGATGAGTCTGTTGAGTCTGTTTGCATCTGCAGCCCTCAGTCTGCTGCCCCAGCACACCACAGCAAACAACACATAGTATAGCCTTGGTGTTTTCTGTGTTTCCTGTCAATTTTTCAACATGCTATATTTTGGTGTTTTTGGTCATGTATGCAACATTCTTCACCATGGCGTATCTCAGCACGCTATTTAATGTGGTTTTGAGCTGTTTTTGGGACATGTCAAATTTTGACTTTTTTCGCCATAGTATAGCCTTGGTGTTTTCGCTGTTTTTGGCCGATTTTTCAACATGCTATATTTTGATGTTTTTGGCTGTTTATGCAACATTCTTCACCATGGCGCGTCTCAGCACGCTATTTAATGCGGTTTTCAGCTGTTTTTGGGACATGTCAAATTTTGACTTTTTTCGCCATAGTATAGCCTTGGTGTTTTCGCTGTTTTCGGCCAAGTTTTCAACATGCCATATTTTTGTGTTTTTGGTCATTTATGCAACATTCTTCACCATGGCGCGTCTCAGCACGCCATTTAATGCGGTTTTCAGCTGTTTTTGGGACATGTCAAATTTTGACATTTTTCGCCATAGTATAGCCTTGGTGTTTTCGCTGTTTTTGGCCAAGTTGTCGACATACCATATTTTTGGTTTTTTTGGCCGTTTATGCAACATTGTATGTAATGACGTGTTTCAGCAAGCTATTTAATGCGGTTTTGAGTTGTTTTTGGCACATGTCAAATTTTCAAATTTTTCGCCATAGTATAGCCTTGGTGTTTTCGCTGTTTTCGGCCGATTTTTCAACATGCTATATTTCGATGTTTTTGGCCGTTTATGCAACATTCTTCACCATGGCACGTCCCAACACGCTATTTAATGCGGTTTTCAGCTGTTTTTGGGACATGTCAAATTTTGACTTTTTTTGCCATAGTAGCCTTGGTGTTTTCGCTGTTTTCAGCCAAGTTTTCAACATGCTATATTTTGATGTTTTTGGCCGTTTATGCAACATTCTTCACCATGGCTCGTCTCAGCATGATATTCAATGCGGTTTTCAGCTGTTTTTGGACATGTCAAATTTTCACATTTTCGCCATAGTATAGCCTTGGTGTTTTCGCTGTTTTCGGACGATTTTTCAACATGCTATATTTCGATGTTTTTGGCCGTTTATGCAACATTCTTCACCATGGCACGTCCCAGCACGCTATTTAATGCGGTTTTCAGCTGTTTTTGGGACATGTCAAATTTTGACTTTTTTCGCCATAGTATAGCCTTGGTGTTTTCGCTGTTTTCGGCCAAGTTGTCGACATGCCATATTTTTGGTTTTTTTGGCCGTTTATGCCACATTGTATGCAATGGTGCGTCTCAGCACGCTATTTAATGCGGTTTTCAGCTGTTTTTGGGACATGTCAAATTTTGACATTTTTCGCCATAGTATAGCCTTGGTGTTGTCACTGTTTTCGGCCAAGTTTTCAACATGCCATATTTTTGTGTTTTTGGTCATTTATGCAACATTCTTCACCATGGCGCGTCTCAGCACGCCATTTAATGCGGTTTTCAGCTGTTTTTGGGACATGTCAAATTTTGACATTTTTCGCCATAGTATAGCCTTGGTGTTTTCGCTGTTTTCGGCCGATTTTTCAACATGCTATATTTTGGTGTTTTTGGTAATTTATGCAACATTCTTCACCATGGCGCGTCTCAGCACGCTATTTAATGTGGTTTTGAGCTGTTTTTGGGACATGTCAAATTTGGAAGTTTTTCGCCATAGTATAGCCTTGGTGTTTTCGCTGTTTTCGGCCAAGTTGTCGACATACCATATTTTTGTTTTTTTTGGCCGTTTATGCAACATTGTATGTAATGACGTGTTTCAGCAAGCTATTTAATGCGGTTTTGAGTTGTTTTTGGGACATGTCAAATTTTCAAATTTTTCGCCATAGTATAGCCTTGGTGTTTTCGGTATTTCCTGTCAATTTTTCAACATGCAATATTTTGATGTTTTTGGCCGTTTATATGCAACATTCTTCACCATGGCGCGTCTCAGCACGCTATTTAATGCGGTTTTGAAGTTCTTTTGGGACATGTCAAATTTGGACATTTTTCGCCATAGTATAGCCTTGGTGTTTTCGCTGTTTTCGGCCAAGTTGTCGACATGCCATATTTTTGGGTCTTTTGGCCGTTTATGCCACATTGTATGCAATGGTGCGTCTCAGCACGCTATTTAATGCGGTTTTCAGCTGTTTTTGGCACATGTCAAATTTTCACATTTTTCGCCATAGTATAGCCTTGGTGTTTTCGCTGTTTTCGGCCGATTTTTCAACATGCTATATTTCGATGTTTTTGGCCATTTATGCAACATTCTTCACCATGGCACGTCCCAGCACGCTATTTAATGCGGTTTTCAGCTGTTTTTGGGACATGTCAAATTTTGACTTTTTTCGCCATAGTATAGCCTTGGTGTTTTCGCTGTTTTCGGCCAAGTTGTCGACATGCCATATTTTTGGTTTTTTTGGCCGTTTATGCCACATTGTATGCAATGGTGCGTCTCAGCACGCTATTTAATGCGGTTTTCAGCTGTTTTTGGCACATGTCAAATTTTCACATTTTTCGCCATAGTATAGCCTTGGTGTTTTCGCTGTTTTCGGCCGATTTTTCAACATGCTATATTTCGATGTTTTTGGCCATTTATGCAACATTCTTCACCATGGCACGTCCCAGCACGCTATTTAATGCGGTTTTCAGCTGTTTTTGGGACATGTCAAATTTTGACTTTTTTCGCCATAGTAGCCTTGGTGTTTTCGCTGTTTTCGGCCAAGTTTTCAACATGCCATATTTTTGTGTTTTTGGTCATTTATGCAACATTCTTCACCATGGCTCGTCTCAGCATGATATTCAATGCGGTTTTCAGCTGTTTTTGGGACATGTCAAATTTTCACATTTTTCGCCATAGTATAGCCTTGGTGTTTTCGCTGTTTTCGGACGATTTTTCAACATGCTATATTTCGATGTTTTTGGCCGTTTATGCAACATTCTTCACCATGGCACGTCCCAGCACGCTATTTAATGCGGTTTTCAGCTGTTTTTGGGACATGTCAAATTTTGACTTTTTTCGCCATAGTATAGCCTTGGTGTTTTCGCTGTTTTCGGCCAAGTTGTCGACATGCCATATTTTTGGTTTTTTTGGCCGTTTATGCCACATTGTATGCAATGGTGCGTCTCAGCACGCTATTTAATGCGGTTTTCAGCTGTTTTTGGGACATGTCAAATTTTCAAATTTTTCGCCATAGTATAGCCTTGGTGTTTTCGCTGTTTTCGGCCGATTTTTCAACATGCTATATTTTGATGTTTTTGGCCGTTTATGCAACATTCTTCACCATGGCGCGTCTCAGCACGCTATTTAATGCAGTTGTCAGCTGTTTTTGGGACATGTCAAATTTTCAAATTTTTCGCCATAGTATAGCCTTGGTGTTTTCGCTGTTTTCGGCCGATTTTTCAACATGCTATATTTCGATGTTTTTGGCCGTTTATGCAACATTCTTCACCATGGCACGTCCCAGCACGCTATTTAATGCGGTTTTCAGCTGTTTTTGGGACATGTCAAATTTTGACTTTTTTCGCCATAGTAGCCTTGGTGTTTTCGCTGTTTTCGGCCAAGTTTTCAACATGCCATATTTTTGTGTTTTTGGTCATTTATGCAACATTCTTCACCATGGCGCGTCTCAGCACGCCATTTAATGCGGTTTTCAGCTGTTTTTGGGACATGTCAAATTTTGACATTTTTCGCCATAGTATAGCCTTGGTGTTTTCGCTGTTTTTGGCCAAGTTGTCGACATACCATATTTTTGGTTTTTTTGGCCGTTTATGCAACATTGTATGTAATGACGTGTTTCAGCAAGCTATTTAATGCGGTTTTGAGTTGTTTTTGGCACATGTCAAATTTTCAAATTTTTCGCCATAGTATAGCCTTGGTGTTTTCGCTGTTTTCGGCCGATTTTTCAACATGCTATATTTCGATGTTTTTGGCCGTTTATGCAACATTCTTCACCATGGCACGTCCCAACACGCTATTTAATGCGGTTTTCAGCTGTTTTTGGGACATGTCAAATTTTGACTTTTTTTGCCATAGTAGCCTTGGTGTTTTCGCTGTTTTCAGCCAAGTTTTCAACATGCTATATTTTGATGTTTTTGGCCGTTTATGCAACATTCTTCACCATGGCTCGTCTCAGCATGATATTCAATGCGGTTTTCAGCTGTTTTTGGGACATGTCAAATTTTCACATTTTTCGCCATAGTATAGCCTTGGTGTTTTCGCTGTTTTCGACGATTTTTTCAACATGCTATATTTCGATGTTTTTGGCCGTTTATGCAACATTCTTCACCATGGCACGTCCCAACACGCTATTTAATGCGGTTTTCAGCTGTTTTTGGGACATGTCAAATTTTGACTTTTTTCGCCATAGTATAGCCTTGGTGTTTTCGCTGTTTTCGGCCAAGTTGTCGACATGCCATATTTTTGGTTTTTTTGGCCGTTTATGCCACATTGTATGCAATGGTGCGTCTCAGCACGCTATTTAATGCGGTTTTCAGCTGTTTTTGGGACATGTCAAATTTTCAAATTTTTCGCCATAGTATAGCCTTGGTGTTTTCGCTGTTTTCGGCCGATTTTTCAACATGCTATATTTTGATGTTTTTGGCCGTTTATGCAACATTCTTCACCATGGCGCGTCTCAGCACGCTATTTAATGCAGTTGTCAGCTGTTTTTGGGACATGTCAAATTTTCAAATTTTTCGCCATAGTATAGCCTTGGTGTTTTCGCTGTTTTCGGCCGATTTTTCAACATGCTATATTTTGATGTTTTTGGCCGTTTATGCAACATTCTTCACCATGGCACGTCCCAGCACGCTATTTAATGCGGTTTTCAGCTGTTTTTGGGACATGTCAAATTTTGACTTTTTTCGCCATAGTATAGCCTTGGTGTTTTCGCTGTTTTCGGCCAAGTTTTCAACATGCCATATTTTTGTGTTTTTGGTCATTTATGCAACATTCTTCACCATGGCGCGTCTCAGCACGCCATTTAATGCGGTTTTCAGCTGTTTTTGGGACATGTCAAATTTTGACATTTTTCGCCATAGTATAGCCTTGGTGTTTTCGCTGTTTTCGGCCAAGTTGTCGACATACCATATTTTTGTTTTTTTTGGCCGTTTATGCAACATTGTATGTAATGACGTGTTTCAGCAAGCTATTTAATGCGGTTTTGAGTTGTTTTTGGCACATGTCAAATTTTCAAATTTTTCGCCATAGTATAGCCTTGGTGTTTTCGCTGTTTTCGGCCGATTTTTCAACATGCTATATTTCGATGTTTTTGGCCGTTTATGCAACATTCTTCACCATGGCACGTCCCAACACGCTATTTAATGCGGTTTTCAGCTGTTTTTGGGACATGTCAAATTTTGACTTTTTTCGCCATAGTAGCCTTGGTGTTTTCGCTGTGTTCAGCCAAGTTTTCAACATGCTATATTTTGATGTTTTTGGCCGTTTATGCAACATTCTTCACCATGGCTCGTCTCAGCATGATATTCAATGCGGTTTTCAGCTGTTTTTGGGACATGTCAAATTTTCACATTTTTCGCCATAGTATAGCCTTGGTGTTTTCGCTGTTTTCGGACGATTTTTCAACATGCTATATTTCGATGTTTTTGGCCGTTTATGCAACATTCTTCACCATGGCACGTCCCAGCACGCTATTTAATGCGGTTTTCAGCTGTTTTTGGGACATGTCAAATTTTGACTTTTTTCGCCATAGTATAGCCTTGGTGTTTTCGCTGTTTTCGGCCAAGTTGTCGACATGCCATATTTTTGGTTTTTTTGGCCGTTTATGCCACATTGTATGCAATGGTGCGTCTCAGCACGCTATTTAATGCGGTTTTCAGCTGTTTTTGGGACATGTCAAATTTTGACATTTTTCGCCATAGTATAGCCTTGGTGTTGTCACTGTTTTCGGCCAAGTTTTCAACATGCCATATTTTTGTGTTTTTGGTCATTTATGCAACATTCTTCACCATGGCGCGTCTCAGCACGCCATTTAATGCGGTTTTCAGCTGTTTTTGGGACATGTCAAATTTTGACTTTTTTCGCCATAGTATAGCCTTGGTGTTTTCGCTGTTTTCGGCCGATTTTTCAACATGCTATATTTTGGTGTTTTTGGTAATTTATGCAACATTCTTCACCATGGCGCGTCTCAGCACGCTATTTAATGTGGTTTTGAGCTGTTTTTGGGACATGTCAAATTTGGAAGTTTTTCGCCATAGTATAGCCTTGGTGTTTTCGCTGTTTTCGGCCAAGTTGTCGACATACCATATTTTTGTTTTTTTTGGCCGTTTATGCAACATTGTATGTAATGACGTGTTTCAGCAAGCTATTTAATGCGGTTTTGAGTTGTTTTTGGGACATGTCAAATTTTCAAATTTTTCGCCATAGTATAGCCTTGGTGTTTTCGGTATTTCCTGTCAATTTTTCAACATGCAATATTTTGATGTTTTTGGCCGTTTATGCAACATTCTTCACCATGGCGCGTCTCAGCACGCTATTTAATGCGGTTTTCAGCTGTTTTTGGGACATGTCAAATTTGGACATTTTTCGCCATAGTATAGCCTTGGTGTTTCGCTGTTTTCGGCCGAGTTGTCGACATGCCATATTTTTGGTTTTTTTGGCCGTTTATGCCACATTGTATGCAATGGTGCGTCTCAGCACGCTATTTAATGCGGTTTTCAGCTGTTTTTGGGACATGTCAAATTTTCACATTTTTCGCCATAGTATAGCCTTGGTGTTTTCGCTGTTTTCGGCCGATTTTTCAACATGCTATATTTTGATGTTTTTGGCCGTTTATGCAACATTCTTCACCATGGCACGTCCCAGCACGCTATTTAATGCGGTTTTCAGCTGTTTTTGGGACATGTCAAATTTTGACTTTTTTCGCCATAGTATAGCCTTGGTGTTTTCGCTGTTTTCGGCCAAGTTGTCGACATGCCATATTTGATGTTTTTGGCCGTTTATGCAACATTGTATGCAATGGCGTCCCAGCACGCTATTTAATGCGGTTTTCAGCTGTTTTGGGACATGTCAAATTTTGACTTTTTCGCCATAGTATAGCCTTGGTGTTTTCGCTGTTTTCGGCCAAGTTTTCAACATGCCATATTTTTGTGTTTTTGGTCATTTATGCAACATTCTTCACCATGGCGCGTCTCAGCACGCTATTTAATGCGGTTTTCAGCTGTTTTTGGGACATGTCAAATTTGGACATTTTTCGCCATAGTATAGCCTTGGTGTTTTCGCTGTTTTCGGACGATTTTTCAACATGCCATATTTTTGTGTTTTTGGTCATTTATGCAACATTCTTCACCATGGCGCGTCTCAGCACGCCATTTAATGCGGTTTTCAGCTGTTTTTGGGACATGTCAAATTTTGACTTTTTTCGCCATAGTATAGCCTTGGTGTTTTCGCTGTTTTCGGCCAAGTTGTCGACATATCATATTTTTGGTTTTTTTGGCCGTTTATGCAATATTGTATGTAATGACGTGTTTCAGCAAGTTATTTAATGCGGTTTTCAGCTGTTTTTGGGACATGTCAAATTTTCAAATTTTTCACCATAGTATAGCCTTGGTGTTTTCGGTATTTCCTGTCAATTTTTCAACATGCTATATTTTGATGTTTTTGGCCGTTTATGCAACATTCTTCACCATGGCGCGTCTCAGCACGCTATTTAATGCGGTTTTCAGCTGTTTTTGGGACATGTCAAATTTTCAAATTTTTCGCCATAGTATAGCCTTGGTGTTTTCGCTGTTTTCGGCCGATTTTTAAACATGCTATATTTTGTTTTTTTGGCCGTTTATGCAACATTCTTCACCATGGCGCGTCTCAGCACGCTATTTAATGCGGTTTTCAGCTGTTTTTGGGACATGTCAAATTTTCACATTTTTCGCCATAGTATAGCCTTGGTGTTTTCGCTGTTTTCGGCCGATTTTTCAACATGCTATATTTTGATGTTTTTGGCCGTTTATGCAACATTCTTCACCATGGCACGTCCCAGCACGCTATTTAATGCGGTTTTCAGCTGTTTTTGGGACATGTCAAATTTTCAAATTTTTCGCCATAGTATAGCCTTGGTGTTTTCGCTGTTTCCTGTCAATTTTTCGACATGCTATATTTTGGTGTTTTTGGTCATGTATGCAACATTCTTCACCATGGCGCGTCTCAGCATGCTATTTAATGCGGTTTTCTGCTTTTTTTGGGACGTCAAATTTTGACATTTTTCGCCATAGTATAGCCTTGGTGTTTTCTGTGTTTCCTGTCAATTTTTCGACATGCTATATTTTGGTGTTTTTGGTCGTTTATGCAACATTCTTCATCATGGCGCGTCTCAGCATGCTTTTTAATGCAGTTTTCTGCTGTTTTTGGGACATGTCAAATTTTCACATTTTTTGCCATAGTATAGCCTTGGTGTTGTTGCTGTTTTCGGCCGATTTTTCAACATGCCATATTTTGATGTTTTTGGCCGTTTATCAGAATCAGAATCAGAATACTTTATTCATCCCAAGGGAAATTCTGTTCGTAACAGTGCTCTGCTCAACAACAACAAACAGGTAAGAAAAACAAGACAATGCACATAGTGCACATAATGACAGAATAAAACTATATACATAGTGCAAAGAGCAGTGCGCAAGAAATAAATAAGACTGTACAATAAGTGTCAGGTTATTATGAAATAACCTGACACTGTGCAGTGAGTGTGGAAGGATGACAGTGAATTTACAGAGATGAGTTGTACAGTTTTATTGCCACTGGGAGAAAGGACCTTCCGTGACGCTCAGTTTTTGAGGTGGGTGGTCTGAGTCTGTTGGTCCGTGTGCTCCTGTGCTGGACCAGGAGCTGATGGAGGGGGTGGGTGTTGTTGTCCAGGATGCTCCGTAGTTTGAGAAGCATCCTTCTCTCCATCACTGTCTCCAAGGAGTCCAGTTTAACCCCCACCACATCACCAGCTTTGCGGATGAGTCTGTTGAGTCTGTTTGCATCTGCAGCCCTCAGTCTGCTGCCCCAGCACACCACAGCAAACAACACATAGTATAGCCTTGGTGTTTTCTGTGTTTCCTGTCAATTTTTCAACATGCTATATTTTGGTGTTTTTGGTCATGTATGCAACATTCTTCACCATGGCGTATCTCAGCACGCTATTTAATGCGGTTTTGAGCTGTTTTTGGGACATGTCAAATTTTGACTTTTTTCGCCATAGTATAGCCTTGGTGTTTTCGCTGTTTTCGGCCGATTTTTAAACATGCTATATTTTGTTTTTTTTGGCCGTTTATGCAACATTGTATGTAATGACGTGTTTCAGCAAGCTATTTAATGCGGTTTTGAGTTGTTTTTGGGACATGTCAAATTTTCAAATTTTTCGCCATAGTATAGCCTTGGTGTTTTCGCTGTTTTCTGCCGATTTTTCAACATGCTATATTTAGATGTATTTGGCCGTTTATGCAACATTCTTCACCATGGCGTGTCTCAGCACGCTATTTAATGCGGTTTTGAGCTGTTTTTGGGACATGTCAAATTTTCAAATTTTTCGCCATAGTATAGCCTTGGTGTTTTCGGTATTTCCTGTCAATTTTTCAACATGCTATATTTTGATGTTTTTGGCCGTTTATGCAACATTCTTCACCATGGCGCGTCTCAGCACGCTATTTAATGCGGTTTTCAGCTGTTTTTGGGACATGTCAAATTTTGACTTTTTTCGCCATAGTATAGCCTTGGTGTTTTCGCTGTTTTCGGCCAAGTTGTCGAAATGCCATATTTTTGGTTTTTTTGGCCGTTTATGCCACATTGTATGCAATGGTGCGTCTCAGCACGCTATTTAATGCGGTTTTCAGCTGTTTTTGGCACATGTCAAATTTTGACATTTTTCGCCATAGTATAGCCTTGGTGTTTTCGCTGTTTTCGGACGATTTTTCAACATGCTATATTTTGATGTTTTTGGCCGTTTATGCAACATTCTTCACCATGGCATGTCTCAGCACGCTATTTAATGCGGTTTTGAGCTGTTTTTGGGACATGTCAAATTTTCAAATTTTTCGCCATAGTATAGCCTTGGTGTTTTCGCTGTTTTCGGCCGATTTTTAAACATGCTATATTTTGGTGTTTTTGGTCATTTATGCAACATTCTTCACCATGGTGCATCCTAGCATGCTATTTAATGTGGTTTTGAGCTGTTTTTGGGACATGTCAAATTTGGACATTTTTCGCCATAGTATAGCCTTGGTGTTTTCGCTGTTTTCGGCCAAGTTGTCGACATACCATATTTTTGTTTTTTTTGGCCGTTTATGCAACATTGTATGTAATGACGTGTTTCAGCAAGCTATTTAATGCGGTTTTGAGTTGTTTTTGGGACATGTCAAATTTTCAAATTTTTCGCCATAGTATAGCCTTGGTGTTTTCGCTGTTTTCGGACGATTTTTCAACATGCTATATTTCGATGTTTTTGGCCGTTTATGCAACATTCTTCACCATGGCACGTCCCAGCACGCTATTTAATGCGGTTTTCAGCTGTTTTTGGGACATGTCAAATTTGGACATTTTTCGCCATAGTATAGCCTTGGTGTTTCGCTGTTTTCGGCCGAGTTGTCGACATGCCATATTTTTGGGTCTTTTGGCCGTTTATGCCACATTGTATGCAATGGTGCGTCTCAGCACGCTATTTAATGTGGTTTTCAGCTATTTTTGGGACATGTCAAATTTTCAAATTTTTCGCCATAGTATAGCCTTGGTGTTTTCGCTGTTTTCGGCCAAGTTGTCGAAATGCCATATTTTTGGTTTTTTTGGCCGTTTATGCCACATTGTATGCAATGGTGCGTCTCAGCACGCTATTTAATGCGGTTTTCAGCTGTTTTTGGGACATGTCAAATTTTCACATTTTTCGCCATAGTATAGCCTTGGTGTTTTCGCTGTTTTCGGCCAAGTTTTCAACATGCCATATTTTTGTGTTTTTGGTCATTTATGCAACATTCTTCACCATGGCGCGTCTCAGCACGCCATTTAATGCGGTTTTCAGCTGTTTTTGGGACATGTCAAATTTTGACATTTTTCGCCATAGTATAGCCTTGGTGTTTTCGCTGTTTTCGGCCGATTTTTCAACATGCTATATTTCGATATTTTTGGCCGTTTATGCAACATTCTTCATCATGGCACGTCCCAGCACGCTATTTAATGCGGTTTTCAGCTGTTTTTGGGACATGTCAAATTTTGACTTTTTTCGCCTTAGTATAACCTTGGTGTTTTCGCTGTTTTCGGCCAAGTTGTCGACATATCATATTTTTGGTTTTTTTGGCCGTTTATGCAACATTGTATGTAATGACGTGTTTCAGCAAGTTATTTAATGCGGTTTTCAGCTGTTTTTGGGACATGTCAAATTTTCAAATTTTTCACCATAGTATAGCCTTGGTGTTTTCGGTATTTCCTGTCAATTTTTCAACATGCTATATTTTGATGTTTTTGGCCGTTTATGCAACATTCTTCACCATGGCGCGTCTCAGCACGCTATTTAATGCGGTTTTCAGCTGTTTTTGGGACATGTCAAATTTTGACTTTTTTCGCCATAGTATAGCCTTGGTGTTTTCGCTGTTTTCGGCCAAGTTGTCGAAATGCCATATTTTTGGTTTTTTTGGCCGTTTATGCCACATTGTATGCAATGGTGCGTCTCAGCACGCTATTTAATGCGGTTTTCAGCTGTTTTTGGCACATGTCAAATTTTCACATTTTTCGCCATAGTATAGCCTTGGTGTTTTCGCTGTTTTCGGCCGATTTTTAAACATGCTATATTTTGGTGTTTTTGGTCATTTATGCAACATTCTTCACCATGGTGCATCCTAGCATGCTATTTAATGTGGTTTTGAGCTGTTTTTGGGACATGTCAAATTTGGACATTTTTCGCCATAGTATAGCCTTGGTGTTTTCGCTGTTTTCGGCCAAGTTGTCGACATACCATATTTTTGTTTTTTTTGGCCGTTTATGCAACATTGTATGTAATGACGTGTTTCAGCAAGCTATTTAATGCGGTTTTGAGTTGTTTTTGGGACATGTCAAATTTTCAAATTTTTCGCCATAGTATAGCCTTGGTGTTTTCGCTGTTTTCGGACGATTTTTCAACATGCTATATTTCGATGTTTTTGGCCGTTTATGCAACATTCTTCACCATGGCACGTCCCAGCACGCTATTTAATGCGGTTTTCAGCTGTTTTTGGGACATGTCAAATTTTGACTTTTTTCGCCATAGTATAGCCTTGGTGTTTTCGCTGTTTTCGGCCAAGTTGTCGAAATGCCATATTTTTGGTTTTTTTGGCCGTTTATGCCACATTGTATGCAATGGTGCGTCTCAGCACGCTATTTAATGCGGTTTTCAGCTGTTTTTGGCACATGTCAAATTTTCACATTTTTCGCCATAGTATAGCCTTGGTGTTTTCGCTGTTTTCGGCCGATTTTTAAACATGCTATATTTTGGTGTTTTTGGTCATTTATGCAACATTCTTCACCATGGTGCATCCTAGCATGCTATTTAATGTGGTTTTGAGCTGTTTTTGGGACATGTCAAATTTGGACATTTTTCGCCATAGTATAGCCTTGGTGTTTTCGCTGTTTTCGGCCAAGTTGTCGACATACCATATTTTTGTTTTTTTTGGCCGTTTATGCAACATTGTATGTAATGACGTGTTTCAGCAAGCTATTTAATGCGGTTTTGAGTTGTTTTTGGGACATGTCAAATTTTCAAATTTTTCACCATAGTATAGCCTTGGTGTTTTCGCTGTTTTCGGACGATTTTTCAACATGCTATATTTCGATGTTTTTGGCCGTTTATGCAACATTCTTCACCATGGCACGTCCCAGCACGCTATTTAATGCGGTTTTCAGCTGTTTTTGGGACATGTCAAATTTTGACTTTTTTCGCCATAGTATAGCCTTGGTGTTTTCGCTGTTTTCGGCCAAGTTGTCGAAATGCCATATTTTTGGTTTTTTTGGCCGTTTATGCCACATTGTATGCAATGGTGCGTCTCAGCACGCTATTTAATGCGGTTTTCAGCTGTTTTTGGGACATGTCAAATTTTCACATTTTTCGCCATAGTATAGCCTTGGTGTTTTCGCTGTTTTCGGCCGATTTTTCAACATGCTATATTTCGATATTTTTGGCCGTTTATGCAACATTCTTCATCATGGCACGTCCCAGCACGCTATTTAATGCGGTTTTCAGCTGTTTTTGGGACATGTCAAATTTTGACTTTTTTCGCCTTAGTATAACCTTGGTGTTTTCGCTGTTTTCGGCCAAGTTGTCGACATATCATATTTTTGGTTTTTTTGGCCGTTTATGCAACATTGTATGTAATGACGTGTTTCAGCAAGTTATTTAATGCGGTTTTCAGCTGTTTTTGGGACATGTCAAATTTTCAAATTTTTCACCATAGTATAGCCTTGGTGTTTTCGGTATTTCCTGTCAATTTTTCAACATGCTATATTTTGATGTTTTTGGCCGTTTATGCAACATTCTTCACCATGGCGTGTCTCAGCACGCTATTTAATGCGGTTTTCAGCTGTTTTTGGGACATGTCAAATTTTGACTTTTTTCGCCATAGTATAGCCTTGGTGTTTTCGCTGTTTTCGGCCAAGTTGTCGACATGCCATATTTTTGGTTTTTTTGGCCGTTTATGCCACATTGTATGCAATGGTGCGTCTCAGCACGCTATTTAATGTGGTTTTCAGCTATTTTTGGGACATGTCAAATTTTCAAATTTTTCGCCATAGTATAGCCTTGGTGTTTTCGCTGTTTTCGGACGATTTTTCAACTTGCTATATTTCGATGTTTTTGGCCGTTTATGCAACATTCTTCACCATGGCACGTCCCAGCACGCTATTTAATGCGGTTTTCAGCTGTTTTTGGGACATGTCAAATTTTGACTTTTTTCGCCATAGTATAGCCTTGGTGTTTTCGCTGTTTTCGGCCAAGTTGTCGAAATGCCATATTTTTGGTTTTTTTGGCCGTTTATGCCACATTGTATGCAATGGTGCGTCTCAGCACGCTATTTAATGCGGTTTTCAGCTGTTTTTGGCACATGTCAAATTTTCACATTTTTCGCCATAGTATAGCCTTGGTGTTTTCGCTGTTTTCGGCCGATTTTTAAACATGCTATATTTTGGTGTTTTTGGTAATTTATGCAACATTCTTCACCATGGTGCATCTTAGCATGCTATTTAATGTGGTTTTGAGCTGTTTTTGGGACATGTCAAATTTGGACATTTTTCGCCATAGTATAGCCTTGGTGTTTTCGCTGTTTTCGGCCAAGTTGTCGACATACCATATTTTTGTTTTTTTTGGCCGTTTATGCAACATTGTATGTAATGACGTGTTTCAGCAAGCTATTTAATGCGGTTTTGAGTTGTTTTTGGGACATGTCAAATTTTCAAATTTTTCGCCATAGTATAGCCTTGGTGTTTTCGCTGTTTTCGGACGATTTTTCAACATGCTATATTTCGATGTTTTTGGCCGTTTATGCAACATTCTTCACCATGGCACGTCCCAGCACGCTATTTAATGCGGTTTTCAGCTGTTTTTGGGACATGTCAAATTTTGACTTTTTTCGCCATAGTATAGCCTTGGTGTTTTCGCTGTTTTCGGCCAAGTTGTCGAAATGCCATATTTTTGGTTTTTTTGGCCGTTTATGCCACATTGTATGCAATGGTGCGTCTCAGCACGCTATTTAATGCGGTTTTCAGCTGTTTTTGGGACATGTCAAATTTTCACATTTTTCGCCATAGTATAGCCTTGGTGTTTTCGCTGTTTTCGGCCGATTTTTCAACATGCTATATTTCGATATTTTTGGCCGTTTATGCAACATTCTTCATCATGGCACGTCCCAGCACGCTATTTAATGCGGTTTTCAGCTGTTTTTGGGACATGTCAAATTTTGACTTTTTTCGCCTTAGTATAACCTTGGTGTTTTCGCTGTTTTCGGCCAAGTTGTCGACATATCATATTTTTGGTTTTTTTGGCCGTTTATGCAACATTGTATGTAATGACGTGTTTCAGCAAGTTATTTAATGCGGTTTTCAGCTGTTTTTGGGACATGTCAAATTTTCAAATTTTTCACCATAGTATAGCCTTGGTGTTTTCGGTATTTCCTGTCAATTTTTCAACATGCTATATTTTGATGTTTTTGGCCGTTTATGCAACATTCTTCACCATGGCGCGTCTCAGCACGCTATTTAATGCGGTTTTCAGCTGTTTTTGGGACATGTCAAATTTTGACTTTTTTCGCCATAGTATAGCCTTGGTGTTTTCGCTGTTTTCGGCCAAGTTGTCGAAATGCCATATTTTTGGTTTTTTTGGCCGTTTATGCCACATTGTATGCAATGGTGCGTCTCAGCACGCTATTTAATGCGGTTTTCAGCTGTTTTTGGCACATGTCAAATTTTCACATTTTTCGCCATAGTATAGCCTTGGTGTTTTCGCTGTTTTCGGCCGATTTTTCAACATGCTATATTGTGATGTTTTTGGCCGTTTATGCAACATTCTTCACCATGGCATGTCTCAGGACGCTATTTTATGCGGTTTTGAGCTGTTTTTGGGACATGTCAAATTTTCAAATTTTTCGCCATAGTATAGCCTTGGTGTTTTCGCTGTTTTCGGCCGATTTTTAAACATGCTATATTTTGGTGTTTTTGGTCATTTATGCAACATTCTTCACCATGGTGCATCCTAGCATGCTATTTAATGTGGTTTTGAGCTGTTTTTGGGACATGTCAAATTTGGACATTTTTCGCCATAGTATAGCCTTGGTGTTTTCGCTGTTTTCGGCCAAGTTGTCGACATACCATATTTTTGTTTTTTTTGGCCGTTTATGCAACATTGTATGTAATGACGTGTTTCAGCAAGCTATTTAATGCGGTTTTGAGTTGTTTTTGGGACATGTCAAATTTTCACATTTTTCGCCATAGTATAGCCTTGGTGTTTTCGCTGTTTTCGGACGATTTTTCAACATGCTATATTTCGATGTTTTTGGCCGTTTATGCAACATTCTTCACCATGGCACGTCCCAGCACGCTATTTAATGCGGTTTTCAGCTGTTTTTGGGACATGTCAAATTTTGACTTTTTTCGCCATAGTATAGCCTTGGTGTTTTCGCTGTTTTCGGCCAAGTTGTCGAAATGCCATATTTTTGGTTTTTTTGGCCGTTTATGCCACATTGTATGCAATGGTGCGTCTCAGCACGCTATTTAATGCGGTTTTCAGCTGTTTTTGGGACATGTCAAATTTTCACATTTTTCGCCATAGTATAGCCTTGGTGTTTTCGCTGTTTTCGGCCAAGTTTTCAACATGCCATATTTTTGTGTTTTTGGTCATTTATGCAACATTCTTCACCATGGCGCGTCTCAGCACGCCATTTAATGCGGTTTTCAGCTGTTTTTGGGACATGTCAAATTTTGACATTTTTCGCCATAGTATAGCCTTGGTGTTTTCGCTGTTTTCGGCCGATTTTTCAACATGCTATATTTCGATATTTTTGGCCGTTTATGCAACATTCTTCATCATGGCACGTCCCAGCACGCTATTTAATGCGGTTTTCAGCTGTTTTTGGGACATGTCAAATTTTCAAATTTTTCGCCATAGTATAGCCTTGGTGTTTTCGGTATTTCCTGTCAATTTTTCAACATGCTATATTTTGATGTTTTTGGCCGTTTATATGCAACATTCTTCACCATGGCGCGTCTCAGCACGCTATTTAATGCGGTTTTCAGCTGTTTTTGGGACATGTCAAATTTTGACTTTTTTCGCCATAGTATAGCCTTGGTGTTTTCGCTGTTTTCGGCCAAGTTGTCGAAATGCCATATTTTTGGTTTTTTTGGCCGTTTATGCCACATTGTATGCAATGGTGCGTCTCAGCACGCTATTTAATGCGGTTTTCAGCTGTTTTTGGGACATGTCAAATTTTCACATTTTTCGCCATAGTATAGCCTTGGTGTTTTCGCTGTTTTCGGCCGATTTTTCAACATGCTATATTTCGATGTTTTTGGCCGTTTATGCAACATTCTTCACCATGGCACGTCCCAGCACGCTATTTAATGCGGTTTTCAGCTGTTTTTGGGACATGTCAAATTTTGACTTTTTTCGCCTTAGTATAACCTTGGTGTTTTCGCTGTTTTCGGCAAAGTTGTCGACATATCATATTTTTGGTTTTTTTGGCCGTTTATGCAACATTGTATGTAATGACGTGTTTCAGCAAGCTATTTAATGCGGTTTTCAGCTGTTTTTGGGACATGTCAAATTTTCAAATTTTTCACCATAGTATAGCCTTGGTGTTTTCGGTATTTCCTGTCAATTTTTCAACATGCTATATTTTGATGTTTTTGGCCGTTTATGCAACATTCTTCACCATGGCGCGTCTCAGCACGCTATTTAATGCGGTTTTCAGCTGTTTTTGGGACATGTCAAATTTTGACTTTTTTCGCCATAGTATAGCCTTGGTGTTTTCGCTGTTTTCGGCCAAGTTGTTGAAATGCCATATTTTTGGTTTTTTTGGCCGTTTATGCCACATTGTATGCAATGGTGCGTCTCAGCACGCTATTTAATGCGGTTTTCAGCTGTTTTTGGCACATGTCAAATTTTGACATTTTTCGCCATAGTATAGCCTTGGTGTTTTCGCTGTTTTCGGCCGATTTTTCAACATGCTATATTTTGGTGTTTTTGGTAATTTATGCAACATTCTTCACCATGGTGCATCTTAGCATGCTATTTAATGTGGTTTTGAGCTGTTTTTGGGACATGTCAAATTTTGACTTTTTTCGCCATAGTATAGCCTTGGTGTTTTCGCTGTTTTCGTCCAAGTTGTCGACATACCATATTTTTGGTTTTTTTGGCCGTTTATGCAACATTGTATGTAATCACGTGTTTCAGCAAGCTATTTAATGCAGTTTTGAGTTGTTTTTGGGACATGTCAAATTTTCACATTTTTCGCCATAGTATAGCCTTGGTGTTTTCGCTGTTTTCGGACGATTTTTCAACATGCTATATTTTGATGTTTTTGGCCGTTTATGCAACATTCTTCATCATGGCACGTCTCAACACACTATTTAATGCGGTTTTCAGCTGTTTTTGGGACATGTCAAATTTTCAAATTTTTCGCCATAGTATAGCCTTGGTGTTTTCGGTGTTTCCTGTCAATTTTTCAACACGCTATATTTTGGTGGTTTTGGTCATTTATGCAACATTCTTCACCATGGCGCGTCTCAGCACGCTATTTAATGCAGTTGTCAGCTGTTTTTGGGACATGTCAAAATTTGACTTTTTTCGCCATAGTATAGCCTTGGTGTTTCGCTGTTTTCGGCCAAGTTGTCGACATGCCATATTTTTGGGTCTTTTGGCCGTTTATGCAACATTGTATGCAATGGCGTCTTTCAGCAAGCTATTTAATGCAGTTTTCAGTTGTTTTTGGGACATGTCAAATTTTCAAATTTTTTTTGCCATAGTATAGCCTTGGTGTTTATGATGTTTCCTGTCAATTTTTCGACATGCTATATTTTGGTGTTTTTGGTCATTTATGCAACATTCTTCACCATGGCGCGTCTCAGCATACTATTTAATGCAGTTTTCTGCTGTTATTGGGAGATGTCAAATTTTGACATTTTTCGCCATAGTATAGCCTTGGTGTTTCGCTGTTTTCGGCCAAGTTTTCAACATGCCATATTTTTGGGTTTTTTGGCCGTTGATGCAACACTGCATGCAATGGCGTGTTTCAGCAAGCTATTTAATGCGGTTTTCAGCTGTTTTCGGGACATGTCAAATTTTCAAATTTTTCGCCATAGTATAGCCTTGGTGTTTTCGCTGTTTTCGGCCGATTTTTCAACATGCTATATTTCGATATTTTTGGCCGTTTATGCAACATTCTTCATCATGGCACGTCCCAGCACGCTATTTAATGCGGTTTTCAGCTGTTTTTGGGACATGTCAAATTTTGACTTTTTTCGCCTTAGTATAACCTTGGTGTTTTCGCTGTTTTCGGCAAAGTTGTCGACATATCATATTTTTGGTTTTTTTGGCCGTTTATGCAACATTGTATGTAATGACGTGTTTCAGCAAGTTATTTAATGCGGTTTTCAGCTGTTTTTGGGACATGTCAAATTTTCAAATTTTTCACCATAGTATAGCTTTGGTGTTTTCGGTATTTCCTGTCAATTTTTCAACATGCTATATTTTGGCGTCTTTGGTCATTTATGCAACATTCTTCACCATGGCGCGTCTCAGCATACTATTTAATGCAGTTTTCTGCTGTTTTTGGGAGATGTCAAATTTTGACATTTTTCGCCATAGTATAGCCTTGGTGTTTCGCTGTTTTCGGCCAAGTTTTCAACATGCCATATTTTTGGGTTTTTTGGCCGTTTATGCAACATTGTATGCAATGGCGTGTTTCAGCAAGCTATTTAATGCGGTTTTCAGCTGTTTTTGGGACATGTCAAATGTTCAAATTTTTCGCCACAGTATAGCCTTAGTGTTTTCGCTGTTTTCGGCCGATTTTTCAACATGCTATATTTCGATGTTTTTGGCCGTTTATGCAACTTTCTTCACCATGGCACGTCCCAGCACGCTATTTAATGCGGTTTTCAGCTGTTTTTGGGACATGTCAAATTTTGACTTTTTTCGCCATAGTATAGCCTTGGTGTTTTCGCTGTTTTCGGCCAAGTTGTCGACATGCCATATTTTTGTTTTTTTTGGCCGTTTATGCCACATTGTATGCAATGGTGCGTCTCAGCACGCTATTTAATGCGGTTTTGAGCTGTTTTTGGGACATGTCAAATTTTCAAATTTTTCGCCATAGTATAGCCTTAGTGTTTTCGCTGTTTTCGGCCGATTTTTCAACATGCTATATTTTGATGTTTTTGGCCGTTTATGCAACATTCTTCACCATGGCGCGTGTCAGCACGCTATTTAATGCAGTTGTCAGCTGTTTTTGGGACATGTCAAATTTTGACTTTTTTCGCCATAGTATAGCCTTGGTGTTTTCGCTGTTTTCGGCCAAGTTGTCGACATACCATATTTTTGGTTTTTTTGGCCGTTTATGCAACATTGTATGTAATGACGTGTTTCAGCAAGTTATTTAATGCAGTTTTGAGTTGTTTTTGGGACATGTCAAATTTTCAAATTTTTCGCCATAGTATAGCCTTGGTGTTTTCGCTGTTTTCGACCAAGTTGTCGACATGCCACATTTTTGTTTTTTTTGCCCGTTTATGCAACATTGTATGCAATGACGTGTTTCAGCAAGCTATTTAATGCGGTTTTGAGCTGTTTTTGGGACATGTCAAATTTTCAAATTTTTCGCCATAGTATAGCCTTGGTGTTTTCGGTGTTTCCTGTCAATTTTTCGACACGCTATATTTTGGTGTTTTTGGTCATTTATGCAACATTCTTCACCATGGTGCGTCTCAGCACGCTATTTAATGCGGTTTTGAGCTGTTTTTGGGACATGTCAAATTTTGACATTTTTCGCCATAGTATAGCCTTGGTGTTTTCGCTGTTTTCGGCCGTTTTTTCAACATGCTATATTTTGGTGTTTTTGGCTGTTTATGCAACATTCTTCACCATGGCGCGTCTCAGCACGCTTTTTAATGCAGTTTTCAGCTGTTTTTGGGACATGTAAAATTTTGACATTTTTCGCCATAGTATAGCCTTGGTGTTTTCGGTCAAGTTTTCGACATGCTATATTTTGGTGTTTTTGGCCGTTTATTCAACATTAAATGCCATGGCATGTCTTGGCACGCTATTTTGACTTGTCCCCCAAACCGCTGAAAACCGCATTAAATAGCATGCTGAGACACGCCATGGCAAAGAATGTTGCATAAATGGCCAAAAAAACCAAAATATAACATGTCGAAAAATCGGCAGAAAACACTGAAAACACCAAGGCCATACTATGGCGAAAAATGTCAAAATTTTACATGTCCAAAAATAGCTGAAAACCGCATTAATTAGCGTGCTGAGACGCGCCATGGAATTCAATGTTGAATAAGTGGCCAAAAACGCCAAATTATAGCGTGTCAAAAAATCGTCCAAAAACAGCGAAAACACCAAGGCTATGGCGAAAAATGTCAAAATTTGACATGTTCCAAAAACAGCTGAAAACCACATTAAATAGCGTGCTGAGACGCGACATGGTGAAGAATGTTGCAAAAATGACCAAAAACACCAAAATATAGTATAGCCTTGGTGTTTTGGGTGCTTTAGGTCGTTTTTTCGACATGCTATATTTTTGTGTTTTTGGCCTTTTATGCAACAGTGTATGCCATGGTGTGTCTCAGCACACTATTTAATGTGGTTTTCAGCTGTTTTTGGAACATGTCATAATTACAGTTTTCGCCATATTATTATATGGCAGATGTTTTTTCCAACATGAAATGTTAGCGCATTTCTGGCCGTCTTTGCAATATTCTATGCTATGGCGTTTCTCGGCACGCAAGTTCATGAAGTTTTCAGCCCCTTTTGGGACTTATGGTCTTTGACAAACAGTATAGCATGTGGATTCATATCATAATAAAGCATGATGAAAAATGGCCAAAAACATCATAATAAAGCATGTCTAAAATGACAGCAAAGCATGTCCAAAAAACAGCTGAAAACAAGTTCACATAGCATGTTTAGACACGTCAGAGTATGCAAAAATGGTTTAAAAAAGTGGACCTCTCTGACGTTGAAAACCATCACAGTATTAACCTGTGGAGAAACGCAATTAAGGTCGACTTTTTCGGTCCATTTTCAGACTTGCTCTACCATGACATTTTTCGACATGCCCTTTTATCAGGTTTTCCGAACTCATTTTACCATTTTTAAAATTCAATGTTTCTGTCTCACTAACAGCTCTATGATGAGGGACTGTAGTGCTGCAGAGATGCTGTGATCTATAAGTTATTTTTTCCAGTTGCACTGAAACATGTTTTTTGGAATAGCTGATTAAATTGCAAACATTTTGGTTTCTGTGGTTAGAACAAAAATTGTGGTGGCAAATTTGATCAAACACAAAATTTGCGAATCAGAATACAAATGCAAAATCTTTCAAAATAAACGCAATGAGTTTTTGATCATATCGTGCAGCCCAATGTCAAGTTCAAACTTTTGCCTTAATGTGCATTGTTAAAAAAGATAGAGAGCTGAGCTTAGAGCTTTGACAAACTCCCCATGTAACGATGTCGTCTTGTGATCCTATGCTTCATAGTTACACAGCAAAACAATATTTTGGGTAATTTTCCACAGTCCCTCTTGTAAAAACAGCATTCCTGAACTGAACGGTTGTGCCAGCAGGCTGCAGTGGTGAGGAGGACGCCATCGTCACTGGTGATACTGGCCTGTGTTCACGTGTTTATGTGGAAATGGCAAACATCTGTTTCAGCATGGTCGTTACTTTTAACATCTGGCCTGATTTACTTCACTTTTCATATATTATTATTATTATTACAACGGTGGTCTAAAACAGCTTGTTCAAACTAATTTGTCCTGAGTGTCACTTAATTAAGCGGAGATTGGACAAGTCTTTATTAGTCCCACAAAGCCCCTGCTGGTTCACTGCTTACTGGATAAATACAGAGTACATATATACTATGAATACTATATTACCATACAATCAAGACTTTTGTCATTTTTTATTACTTTGTCTGGAGTTTTTTGACATGCTATATATGGTATCTTTCGTCCAACACCTTTCTTTTGTGCTATACTGACATTTTTTGCCACCAGAAACTACAATTTTTCCGACAGTTCGTTCGACATGCTATATTATAATTTAATTTAAAATAGTATACTGTAACGTTTTTGCCATTGCAAAGTTTGAGTTTTTAGATGGAAGTTTAATTTTTGTTTCACACTAAGCTATGAGTTATACTAAAACTCAAGATTTTATCAGCAGCTTTGGTAGAGAAAATGTTAAAAGCAAAACCACAACCAGATGTTTTTCTTTTTGCACAAGCTTTTATTATAAAAAAATCAGTTAAAAAAACAAATATACTGTACATATTTTACAGGGCACCCCTACAGACTACTGCGGTCTAAAAATACTAATATATATATAAATCTGTGCAGTTTGTTACAAAATGCAGATAAAAGAAAATCATTTACAAAAACTGGCTTCAGCGCTGCAACGTCCAAACGTCTGATTTTATCACTACTACTAATAATGAAAATAATAATAATAATAATAATAATAGTGTCCATATTTTCATCTGTGTGTTTGTGTTACAGCTGATCCCACCATGCACTGTGGCCAGTCTATCACGTGATAAACGCTACCGGTCTTCTTGGGGTTTTAACGTGCCGCTGGCGTCCTCTCACAGTGTGACGTGTGTGAGTGAGTGTGTCTCCACCTCTGTCCTCAGAAGTCGGCGTCCAGCCTGAAGGTGTTGTCTGTGGCGCCCGACATCACGCCCATCCTCTGGTACTCGCCCACACGCTTCTCAAAGAAGTTGGTCTTTCCCTCCAGAGAGATGTTCTCCATGAAGTCGAAGGGGTTCTCCACCCGGTAGATCTGCACACACAGCGCAGAGCCCACGTCAGTTTAACCCTTTAACAGTCACACTCAGAAACAGCTTTGAGAAAATGAGACATTATAGAGTAGAATACGTGAACAAACTGCAGCAGTTTAAGAAGGAAAAATACTCCTCATATACTGCACCGCGGGGAGCAAAAGTCACTGTAATAAAACACAAACCTGAAAAATAACGTCATACAATTAACAAAAAAAAGATGCAAACAGAAATGAATCTGGTGAAAACAATTAAATTCATGGTAAAAAAATGTCCACGCTCTGTAATAAAAATCTGAAAAATTAAGTAAATAAAATTAAAATAAATACATTTAATAAATGATAAAAAAAATAACTCAATGAAAACAAAACGTACATTAGAAAAAAATAAACAAAGTCAGTTCAATACAAGAAAAATAGATCTGAACAGAATTACTGTATATTGGAAATATTAAAATGCAGCGCGTATAAATATTTGTCTACATTTCATTTCTCCGAGTCTCAGAGTCCCAGGAGGAGGAGCGCACACCTTCGGGCGGCGTCTGTTCAGACGGGCGTCTCTTTCGTGCAGCTGGCGTTCTGACGGCGAACCACTCGTCCCCCGATCAGAGCGTCCGCAGCAGCACTCAGCCCCATCATCGGCTGAGGTCCGCACCCTGCGCCTCTCATCACCACAGACGCACCCGAGCCCCGAGCTCTCCTTACTGGGAGCAGCGGCGTTACTGGGAGAGCTTACCTTGAGAAGCCGAGCTCCAGCATCAGTCTGTCGGCCACAAACTCGATGTACCGCTTCATCAGCTCGCAGTTCATCCCGATCAGCTTCACCGGCAGAGCCTCCGTCAGGAACTCCTGACAACAACGACACACCGGTCAGCGCACCAGTCACACCAGTCCAACCACAGACCCGCGCGGCCACGTGTGGAGGGCGTGTTCCCGTCACCCACCTGCTCGATCTCCACGGCATTCCTGACGATCTCAGCGACGGTTTCTGCCGACGGCTTCTTCACCAAGTGTTTGAACATCAGACAGGCGAAGTCACAGTGCAGACCCTGAAACCAGAAACACACACGTCAGACCAGCAACACACACGTCAGACCAGTGAAACCAGTAGCAAAGTGGTTTTGAATGTGATAATCCGATGCTGTGGAGGCAGCAGGATGAAGCGTGTCACTGATCTTCTGCTGATCAGTAATCAATAATCACCTCGTCTCTGCTGATGAGCTCGTTGGAGAAGGTCAGGCCGGGCATCAGGCCTCTCTTCTTCAGCCAGAAGATCGCCGCGAACGAACCAGAGAAGAAGATTCCCTCCACGGCGGCGAAGGCCACCACACGCTCTCCTGCAGGAAGAGTCAACACCTGATCAATACCTGATCAATACCTGATCAACATCAGAGCTGATAAACAGGAAGTGATCAGTTACCGTAGTTGGCGCTCTTGTTGCCGATCCAGTTGATCGCCCAGTCGGCCTTCTTCTTCACACACGGCAGAGTCTCGATGGCATTGAACAGGTATTCTCTGAGGGTCAGTGAACACACCGTCACACACACGCACACACACACACACACACACACTCAATATACACAGCAAAATAGTGTGTCCCCGTGTGTCCTCGTCTGTCCCCGTGTGTCCTCGTCTGTCCCCGTGTGTCCTCGTCTGTCCCCGTGTGTCCTCGTCTGTCCCCGTGTGTCCTCACCTCTCTGCAGGCTCCTTGATGTAGGTGTTGATGAGGAGGCTGTACATCTCAGAGTGGATGTTCTCCATGGCGATCTGGAAACCGTAGAAACACCTGGCCTCCGTCACCTGTACTTCCTGTGTGAAGCGCTCCACCTGGTGGTCAGACGGAGAAACAGATGACATCATCAGCTCACCTGAAATCTATCTGACTCGTGGATAAACAACTCACCAATAAACAACAACAACCTGCCAATAAACAACAATAACAACAACTCGTCATTAAACTGTCAACGACTCATCAACATGTGGGCGGGGCTCACCAGATTCTCGTTGACGATTCCGTCGCTGGCGGCAAAGAAGGCCAACACGTGAGAGATGAAGTAGCGCTCCTCGTCCTTCAGAGACTCCCAGTGCTGCAGGTCCTTCGACAGATCTACCTGAACACACACAGCACGCCATGACATCATCAACACCTGAACACACACAGCACGCCATGACATCATCAACACCTGAACACACACACACGACACTGACATCATCAACACCTGAACACACACAGCACGCCATGACATCATCAACACCTGAACACACACAGCACGCCATGACATCATCAACACCTGAACACACACAGGACGCTATGACATCATTAACACCTGTGACGTCAGCAAACAGCTGGAACAGTCTTCCTGTACACACAGAGCTACAGACGGGCTGGTTTCCATGGTTACCTCCTCGGCGGTCCAGAAAGACGCCTCGGCCTTCTTGTACATCTGCCAGATGTCGTGGTACTGGATGGGGAAGATGACGAAGCGGCGAGGATTTTCCTTCAGCAGAGGCTCCTCCTCTTCCTCCCCGCTGCTGCTCTTCTTCACGGCTTTGGACTGGGACATAAAACACACAACCGTCACACACAAACACACAACAACTGTGTAATATATTTGGGCAGTCTAAAAACATGAAGGAGTCACACCTGATAAATACAGCACAGTCCCTTATCCTGCATCATGTGACTACTTTTACATTTTGTACTGGCAGTATATTTGGGAAGATGACAGTATAAATAAATAAAATAGAGACATCCCAGCTGCCCTCTCCTCTGATAAATAGAGATCAGTCCCTGACCTACATCTTGAAGTGCCTGTAAACAGTAACAGCTGATCGTTGGTGTTTGGCGCCACACTGACGGTTTGGCGCCACATGAGCTCCATCAGCAGACAAAGTGATAATAATTAGCGCAGAAAGCAGCTGCTGTGAATCGAGCTGCAGCTGTTGGAGCTTTCAGCACATCTGGACTCACCGGAGCCTCCGAGAAGATTTTCCGCGCGGTTCTAGACGCCAAGATGCGGGTCGAGTTGAGACTCGGCGGCTGAAAGAGAAACGACAGAAATCCTCAGAGAACAACAGAATAACACTCTGAAGCGAAATTAACGTTTTACTTCATCTTCGGGCTGAAAGACACGTTAACGCAGAGAAAACGGCGCCGTCGCAGCGACGTGTGAGCGCGTGAAAAAGCGCTGACTCATGGGTCGGTGTTTGAGTCCTCACCGTGTTTTCTTTGTCCAGCGACATGTTGCTCATCTGCCCGCTCACCGAGTTCCCGGGCTTCACGGAGAGAGGAGCGCGAGCACTCAGCATGTTGCTTCACACGGAGAATTCAACGACGAGTTAACGACTTAAAAAAGACGCAAAGACGCAGAGACGCGAGGCGGAGGACACGGGCGGAGGACACGGGCGGAGGACACAGACTGAAGCGGCTGCCGCCGGACGCTCGCCCTTTTTATTCAAGTCTTGGCGCTAGAACGAGACCGACCAATAGGAGCGCAGCTCGTGCCGGCTCTTTAAAGCTGACGCTGCGACGCAGCCAATCAGGAGGCGAGCCGCGCTCACGTGCCGCCCGGACAGCTGCGGGAAATTCAAACGGCTTTGTCTGTGCGGGGTTACAAAACTGCCCGAAAACGACGTTACAAAACTGCCAAAAATCACCGTTTACGAAACATGAAAAGTTCAGACAAAAACACACATTTATTTGACATTAAATACCGTTAAACTGAGACTCTAAAATACAGTCATTAAGGTCAAAATGATCAGAAAATCGCCAAAAGGAAACGTGATTTCCGTGTGTGTCTAATTTGCTGTTTAATGACTCTAAATATGTTATAGTGTCATATAAACCTTAGAGGTACATAATAACAATTAAACAGTAATGATTCTGTTTCAAACACTGTTTATATTCCCTCAAAGTGTGTGTAAAGCTCAAATATTTATACTAGTAGCTTTTATGTCATGTGTATTACATCGAGTTACTTAATTTTTAAGTGCGTATTTTTGTATCTTAATAAACATGTGACAATATTTAACCATTTGAGGCAAAGAGCAACGAAAGCAGAAATGATCCAAAAATTGCAAGAAATTATTTTTTAAAAAGTGCAAGAAAACTAGTTTACTAGAAATACCTGAAAATCACACAAAAAAACCAAGCAAATGACCTCGGAAAGTGCATAAAAATTACAATAAGTCTGTAATATAATTTTAAATGTGCAGCAATGATATTACGTCTATCAGTAGTTATGAATAGCTTTTTCATAATAATATTCTAAAACTAAAACTTTATTGCAATTTGTGGAACATTTCTTACTATGTTACAGGTTGCATTTTTCCTATGTTTTCCATTAAAAATAATTCAATCCAATGTGTCAGAAAGCAGCACAAAAGAGACGATGCTCCGGGTTTCAAAGGGTTAAAGTGATCATCTGATTTTATTTTTTTTCCCGTTGCCGCCAAATTCTGTTGTTAACCGACAGTTTAAGGCGTCGTGACCACAATTTAGCGCGAAAATGATCGTACGCACTACGTTATTATAATTCCACGTTTATAGGTGTCATATGTGCGTTCAGGTGAAATAAACAGTTTTGTTTAAACCGTTTATGTTTCAGGGTAAAGAAGGTGTAAAACCGCCAGAAAACCCGGGAACACACGCAGTCACCGCGACACAACAAACAGATTTACCGTCAGATTTATCGATTATCGGTGTCGGTGATTATGTGCACGTGTTGTACCTCTCGTCCTGTGTTCGGGTTTCAGGCTGAGAATCAACAGTTTTCGCTCCATTTTCCCTCTAAAATCAGATGGTTTTGACGGCACTTCCTCCCTGCAGCGGAGCTCGCGCGCCAACTGTTGCCGGGTTAATGCAGCTGCAGCGCGCGCTCTGATTGGCTCCTGGGAAAGACAACGACACACCTGTGAGTGTACGTCACAGTGAGAGACGCCACCTGGCGGCCCGGATGATCTCTTTCTCGCTGTCTCTCTCAAACACACACACACACACACACACACACACACACACACACACACACACACAGAGAAGGGCTAAACAAAAGGAAGTACTCTGATGTTACATCACAGTAAAAGTACTATTACCACAGTGAAGAAATACTCTGTTAACCCTTTAACACCTGGACAGTCATCAGTTTTTCTCTTGCTGCGTTCAGACCATGGATGTATTATAAGGAAGTCAGGTTCAGACGCTTTTTACAAGCATGAAAACCTCTTAATTCTGAAAGAATAAATAAATACATAAAACACTTTTAGAAAAAAAAGGCATTAAGCAGTTTGGCTTAAGGTGCCCTGCAAACTGCAAGAAAATGTCCCGGCATTTTAAGACTTTTTTTTTTCTTTTTTTAAAAAAATGCAACAAGTTAAAGTGACAAGAAAATGACTCAAAAATTGGATATTATCTGAAAATGCCCAGAAACTATATTTAAATTAATTATATTTCATTAATTTTACATTTAAAATCGTGTTTTTGTCCTGTTTCGGGGTGTGGTTTTTTTTTCTTTCTTTCTTATTTTCATGTAACTTTTTAGTCATTTCTTCTTAAGCTGCTCGTTACCTTCTGCCCATGTTTTTGAAAGAAATGAAGCCCATTTGCCCAGGTTGTAAAGGGTTAATGACTTCACATACTGCTGGGTAACTTATGAATATAACCAACACATTTTCCCGGCTTTTTAAAAAAAGAGTTTCTAAATCTATTAATTTCTGGCAGCTTGTGGAACATTTCTTACCAAGATGCTTGTTTCTTTCTTTTTTTTTTACATTTTTGAAAGCAACTCAAACCCACGTGCTCAGAGGTCAAAGGGTTAAATACTTGTGAAAAGTGTCTGAAAGCAAGAGAAGTGGTGGCTCCCGGCTTCCAAGAGTTAAACATTTGGTTGTGAACGTTTTTTACTTTAGTAGTTAATAAATTACTTTATCTTGCTTGTTTTGGTTTCATTTGATCGTTGCGTCCGTCGACTTCAGTCTGATGGTGGAACGATTACGGAGTTTTTAATATCTTAAATAAAAGTAAGTTTTATTGAAATCAGTCGTTCATGAAACAGCTGGAGGAGAACTTTTTTTGGCACAAAACCACAAATATTATTAAACTGACTGCAAAGTGTCACACAGAAGTCAGCAATCGTCCAATCAGCAGCCTCGTGTCCCCCACGCAGATTGGACGACGCCGTCCGTTACTAAGATACATCATCAGCAGAGTGAAGACAACATGGCGAGGGATTCACAGAGTCCTGCGGCCGCCGGGCGTCCCCTCAACGTCACACTTCACTTCAGTCAACCGCCTACAACTCCCAGAATGCAGTGCTCAGGTAAGCCTCCATCGCCTGTCGAGCACACGTCACGTCCACAACAGCGAGTTAAAAACAACAACCTACACGTCAGTGATGGTGTCAGTTTGTCTGAGCTTCCTGCGTCTCTGCTGGGCGGATCCTTCACACATTTATCATGAAGGAAATAAAATTTAAGATAAGGCATTTATTGTTCTTCATTCGCTCTGACATCACTGACAGCTGCCGCACAGCTCCTGCAGGTTCGACCAGATTTTTTAACACCTTTTTTGGGATATGGAGCAGTTTATACTTAAAATGTCCTTCACTGAGTAATCTACAGATTCATTTATCAGTTCATCAAAAGCTTATAAAACAGTGAGTTAGAGTTACAGTCTGCTCGAGCCTCAAGTGACATCACATCTTGTTTTGTCCAAATAACATTTACATCCCAAAAATGTTAAATTTACAACACGGTAAGACCAAAAAGGGCAGCAGAAACCCACATCTGAGAAGCTGGGAATATACTTTTTTTCTTTAAAAGTGACTTAAATCATTAGCTGATTATGAATTTAGTTATCAGTTAATATTCTGTTGATCGAATAATCGTTGAATTGATAAATCGTTGCGGCTCTAGTTTATATTTGACAGAACAGCTGCAGGTTCACACGTTTAAAGGGAAAATTCACCAGCTTTTCTGAGGCTGTCACAGTGCTGATGATTCACACTGACACAAGAGCTGCAGCGACCGGGAGAGCCGAGTTTGCAGCTGCAGAGTCTGTAGTTCTTCCTGCCTCCAGCGCCGTCATGTGACCTGACAGTGAGGAGGAAGAACTACAGCCAGGGGGCGGGCTGAGTGCTCCACATGACGCCTTGAATCCCAAAATAGCTACGTTTCCGAAATTCAAAACAGGCTTCCCAAAGTATGAGAGAATGTTATGGACAAAGAAACGTGTCACATGCTGAGGCGGAATCACATGACCAGCTGTGTTTTTAGACGTTCTGTTTTTTTTCTGGACGCCTCAATTCATAGACATGATATCTCAAAAACACTTTAAGGGAATTCCTTCGAATTTGGCACAAACATCCACACGAACTCAACAATGAATTTATCACAATTTGGTGGTCAAAGGTGACAGTGACCACAGTGACGTGCATTTGTCTCATTCTTATGAAGGTAATATCTCAAGAACGCCTCGAGGGAATTCTTTCAAAAGTGGCACAAACGTCCACTTCTAGTCAAAGATGGTCTGATCAGAATTTGGTGGTCAAAGCTTAAAGGTCAAGGCCCGTATGACCTTGCATCCATGTCATTCTCCTAAAAACAACATGTCAAACAGGCCTTGAGGGAATTCTTCAAATTTGGCAGAAATAGTCACATGGACTCAAAGATGAAGTGATTAGATTTTGGTGGTCAAAGGTCACCGTGACCTTGTGTCCATTTCATTCTTGTGAACAAAATATCTCAAGAACGCCTTGAGGGAATTTTTTCAAACTTGGCACAAACAGCGACAGGAACTTAAGAATAATCTGGTTAGATTTTAGAGGTTGAAGGTCAAAGATCACTGTGATCTTGCGTCTGACTCATTTATAAAGAAAAACTTGAGGGTATTTCTTCACATTTGGCCCAAACTTCCACTTGGACTCAGCAATGGTTTGATTAGATTTTGGTGGTCAAAGGTCACGGTGACCTCACCTCCATGTCATTCTTGTTGACGTGATATGTCAAAAACACCTTGAGGGAATTCTTTCAAATATAGCACAAACAGCCACTCGGACTCTGCAATAAACTGATTACAATTTGGTGGTCAAAGGTTAAAGGTCACTGTGACCTTGTATCTGTCTCATAATCCTGAAAACAATATGTCAAGAATTTTTGAGGGAGTCTCAAAAATTGTTCAAATTTGACACAAATCTCTGTCTGATCAGAATTTGGTTGTCAAAGGTTAAAGGTCAAGGTCAAGGTCACTGTGACCTTGCATCGGTCATTTTCGTGAACGGGATGAGTCAAAAAGGTCCAGTTGAACTCAATGGCAAACTTATTAGAATTTGGTGGTCGAAGGTCTCGGAGCTCACAAATCGTGTTGTGGGCCGTAACTGAACTCCGTACGTGAAACTGAGCTGACCGCGGAGGTCTCCTGTGTGTCAAGCCTCCGTGTTTTCAGGAACACGGATAGAAACGGTCAGAGAAACGTGACTGGGGCAAACAACGAAGAGGCGGTTAGCGGTTAATCCCGGTCCATGTGGGCACACCGGCGCCGCTCCACGAGCAGAAGAGCTCGGCTCCGTCAGGACGTACAAAAACACGGCGACCAGTTTCCTCTCTGAAGTCACCAAAGTTGAACTTGACGTGAGAATTCTGCGTGGATTCTGGCTGAAGTTTTTGGCTGGACCGATTAAAATCAGTGTGGACCGCTGAGGTGAGCTGAGCGTCTGGCAGTGTTGTTGCTCCGATGAACTCGTGTCTGAAGGAGTTTATTTTGGAAACTCGGTCCGGCTTCCTTTTTTATGTCCACAGAATGAAATGAAAACCTGAAGATTCGCGTCGGGTCTGTCGGCTCCTCTGAGAGTAACGGTCAGTTCTCCTTAATCCACAGAAACGCCGACAATATAAAAACCACACATCGGTCCCGGTCCGCCGAGAGCAGTTTACTGTGGGCGAAGCGTCTGAATCAGAATCTGACTCCATCAGACGGAGGCGCAGAGATCCTGCGGAGACGGATGATAAAATACGGCTTTGTTAAACAGGAAATCATGAACATTTTCACTCTCTGAGAGAAAAACCAACGAAACAGCTGATTTTGTCTCAATTCTGAAACTTCCTCTTTTATTTCTGTGGACGCCGGCGTCTACATGTGCGACATTTTAGTTTAAAACCGTCCGATGTTTTTATTTAAAGTGACAAAACTTTATTTACAGATCATGTACAGACAAGCTGAGGGTAAGGGACTGTTCATTTCTTTATGAAGGGGAAAAAAGGGGAAGCATATGAAATCATGTTTTAAGCTCTGGGGAGGAACTTACGTTTTTTATGTTGGCTTTGGGGCATGAAACTTTAAATGGCTGAATTTTCTATTTATTAATTATTATATTATTATTACTACATTATTTTTTAAGGAGAAATGCACTTTGAGGACTTGTTTTTAATTTTTGTTTTTAATGTTTTCACAATTTTTAAGGAAAACATTTTCTGGTACCTTTTTGATTAAATGTCATTTTTGATCTTTTCTTTTTGTTGTTTTATAACATTTTCAGATAATTTTCTTGCTGATTTCTGTGTCATTTCTTCCTCTGCTGCTCATTAGCTTCTACCTGTTTTTATAAAAAAAAATGAAGCCAGTTTGTGCAGGTTTCAAAACGTTAAAGAAATCATTGGGTTGTTTTTCCGTCTTTTCTGAGCGTCAGTTTTGAGTTTGAGGAATAAAAAGCGTCTCAAACATCAGCTGACTTCACTCATAGATCAAGTTAGACATTTTTGTAGAGACACAGCTTTTTCACAGTTTTGGTTTTCTAATTATCAAAATGAAAATCTGTTGGCTGCAGAGAACAAGCAGCGCTGACTCGGTGTGTTTGTGTCTTACGCCTCACAGGAAGCAGTCGTGGCGTTTCCTGTCTCAGGATGAAACTCACGCTGTGGTCGCTCACACGGAGCTGAGTTTGACCAGCCCTCTGACCGAGTCCTCGTGCAGAGCGTCCTGACAGGCCGGGTCGTACAGGGCGGCGGGCGCGGGGACAGGGGGGTGCGGGTGCGGGTGCGGGTGCAGGTGCAGGTGGGCGGGGCAGGGCAGGGCGCCCTGCGGTGTGGAGCACGGCGTCTCCTCCGGGCTGACGAAGTGGTGGTGGTGGTGATGGTGGTGATGATGGAGGTGGTGGTGGCAGTGCGAGTCGACGGCGGCGTCTCTCAGGGTCAGAACGTCCCCCCCACAGGACGGCAGGGAGGGCTGGGACGGGGCCAGGTAGGCACAGGGGCCCCCCAGCGTGGTGGTCTTCCCCGGCAGTGGGGCCAGGACGACGGGGTCACTATGGAGCAGCGGAGTCGCCGCGGCCTGGAGGACGAACTTCGTACTCTGAAGACACTGATCCTGGTCACACTGAGGACAGACGGAGTGTCCACATACTTTTGGACATATAGTCTAAATGTTTCTTGGATAAATTCATCAGATTATTTATGAATCATTTAAAGTCATTCAAAAAAAAAAAACAAAAACAAAAACGTGGTCTCACCATGTGACTGGTCAGCTGGGTGGAGGCGTAGGTGCTGGTGCCGTTGGACTGGGAGGACTGGGAGACGGTCTGCGGGGTATCAGACTGGATGAGTCCTCTCCTGTCAATCAGACTGGGACACAGAGACAAACATGTCTCCGTTATTCAATTCAAAACTTTCCTGACAAATGAAACGACTCAGCAGTTTATAAAGTCATTAAAATGAGTTTCACCAGCTGTGATCAGCACAGGAACGATCAATAACTCATAATCTGCTGTGTATTGATTGATTATTGTCACCTGGGGGGCAGGGGGCCACACAGGGCGGCGCAGCAGTTGGTCAGGATGTTTCCGTAGCTGTAGGGGTTGTAGTTATCCTTCCCTCTCTTGGTGGACCACGACCCTTTAATCTGGACCAGGACCAGGACCAGGACCAGAGACAGGAGACACATCAGGACCAGATAAAAACACGGTGACACTTCATTGTTTGTCTCCTGTTCCCCCTGAAGGTCCTCGGACCACAGCTCGTTTACTCACGTCCTCGTTGGTGGTCTGGTTGGAGCTGATCAGGTACGTGTGGAACCCCGACAGACCCACGATCGACCAGACGGAGAAGAAACACACCACCACCTCCAGCACGGTGCACAGCCGAGTCAAGGGCCCGCCGCACAATTTGGAAAAATGGATCATTAACGCAGCTCATAGAGCGGGGACACTCAGCTGGATTCATTAGGGACCACTTTACAAAATGCCAGGGCCCAGGGGGTCAGGGGGTCAGGGGTCAGGGGTCAGCTGCCCACACATGCTTCAAGGATTTTAGGACATTTCTAGACATTTAAAACATTTCAAAGATTTTCGAATGTTTGAACTGAGGACATGGTGGAGACATGTCCTCAGTGACATGTCCTCAGTGACATGTCCTCAGTGACGTGTCCTCAGTGACGTGTCCTCAGAGACATGTCCTCAGAGACATGTCCTCAGTTGTAAGTGACCTTTAATATTCTTAAACCCAAAATATTAAAGGTCTTAATTTTTAAAGATTAATTTACCTGCCAGAGAAGAACACTGCAGACAGGAAACTATTTAAATATTTAATATTTTAAATAATTATAAATAAAATAAATTAAATAATTATTATAATAATTTAAATAATTTATATTTAAATATGTTTCATCTTTAACATGAATATCGATATTTCTACGCAGTGCCGGCTCACTACTGATAAAATGAAGAGGACGACAGCAGAAACAGACAGAAACGAGCAGAGCGGAGTGAAGGAGCTGAATATTAACGTGGCCCTCAGAGCGTGACGGCGGGAATATACCTTGGCAATGCATTATGGGACGTATTGACCTGCGGCTGGTGACAGCGTCAGAGTCATCGATTTATCAGAAACTCACAAACACGTGAAATGAACCCGCTGAGACAGACCGGAGGGTACGGGGGCTCATCAGTGTGAGCGGACTATTATTATTATTATTATTATTAATAAGATGATTAAAGTTCATTACTGATATGATTATTTGGACTGAAAAGGAGCCTTTAGAGCGTGAAGGATATCTGGCCGGGCTGTCTTTGAGCGCGCTCAGGAAACCCGTCCGGTTCGATCCTGCAGAAACGACAACAATGTTCAGGTTATTCAGGTTTTTGAAAAAACACAGAAAATATTTTTCACATTCCTGAACAAAACTGCATAACTCTTTATTTCTAGACACAGATACATATGTTTGTTTTGTTTTTTCATATTTTTATTGTCAATTTTGAAATTTGATTTATGTTTTTTTGACTGTTGCAGTATTTCATTTTATTTAATTTTTTTTAATCTTATTTGACTTTTTTATTGTAACTCTCCAGCAGCTGGAATGTTGAGAAGTACATTTACACAAGTTCAAGTTTATGGAAGAAAAAAAATAAATAAAATAAATCATTTAATAAATGCATTCACATTTCATTAAATGTACAAAATGCAGTTGAAGATGAAGATTTCATAAAACATGTTTTGTTATAAATCAAACTCGACAGTTTATAAAAGTGCAGCTGAAAGTATGAGTCCATGAACCGTCAGTGACAGAAAATTAAAAGATTTTTCTGCACTTTTTCACACTGAGATGCAGCAGAGTCCAAGTGTGGCAGAAAAGGAAGACAGTGATGTGAGAAACAAATACGTCAAATTGTACTGCAGTATTTTCAGTATTTGAGCAGACGGCCGGACGAGCTGCAGCTCACTCACTCAGCGATCTTTGAGTGTTTCACATCAAACGCTCTGCAGGATCTTTTCATAGCTGCCGCCGAAGATAAAAACAGGAAACAAGCGTCGCAGTGTTCGCTCTCAGACGGTCTGCAGCTGCTGCATAAATAAAGTTATTAAGTACTTTAAATATGTACTCAAGTAAAGGTACTCTGTTACATTTCACCAGAGAATCAGAGTTCAGCAGCTGAGGAGTTTATTTAGAAATCAATACCTGAATCAGTGAAGTCACTCAGTGTGCGTGCGTGCGTGCGTGCGTGCGTGCGTGCGTGCGTGCGTGCGTGCGCGGTGTTACTCACTGATGATGACATGCGTGATGACAAAGGCGAAGATGAAGATGGTGAGGAAGGAGAGCGAGAGGATGAACAGGTAGAAGAAGCGGTAGTTCCTCCGTCCGACGCAGTTCCCAACCCACGGACAGTGATGGTCGAAACGCTCTGACAAAAAACAAAAAAACAATAACTATTATTATCAGCAGATTATTATATCTGTCGGGCCGGACATTTTTCTATCAGCAAGCAGCAGACAAATATAAAGATGATGAACAACTGGGAGTCAGAAAGAGCTGTCAGCATCACGAGGCTCAAACTCACAACCTCAGACACCAAAAACAAGCCAGTATCTCAGTGACCAGCAGGGGGCAGGATATCAGCTGTCTGTGCATGGAAAGGCAGATTTCAAAATGCTGCTAAAAACTCGCTCAAGACCGAACTCGGAGAATCTGCGGACTTCGTGTAGACAGCAGAGAGATGTTGATCATTAGTTTTTACAGAAAAGTGAAAAACTGATGTTTAAAGACGTTATTTTCCCAGAGACTGCAAAAGTTTACATGAGGGCAGAATTCAAAATGCTGCAGAAAATTCAGTTTGTCAGATAAAATTCGTTACACACTTAATTAACCATGACAGCAACATTTTGTCCATTTTTTCATAAACCTTTAAGATTTATTAAGTATATGTTTACAGCAGCATTTTGGATGCAGTTTTTGATCAATCAGAATTTTTTCTTTCTTTTTCATTTATTTTCATTTCTTAACTACATTTCAGGTCATTTTCTTGTACTTTTTATTAACTTCTCTTAAATGTTTTGGTCATTTCTTTTTTTGTTGCTGAATCTAAATTTATTGCGTTTTTAAAACGCTGTTTCCCAGTACCAGTGCCCTGAACTCAGAGTACTCGAGTATCCGTACGTACCGACGCAGTTGTCACAGAGGCTGCAGTGCGACGCTCGCGGCGGTCTGAAGATCTTACAGGTGAAGCAGTATTTCAGTTTGACCGTCTGTCCGTTGATCAGGACCTCTCGGGTGCGAGGAGGCGGTCTGGAGCAGCCGGCCGTGTCTGAGGACACACAAAGAAATAAACAAAGAAATGAACGAGGAAACAAAGAAATGAACGAGGAAACAAAGAAATGAACGAGGAAACAAATGTATGTCACAAAAAAAACCATTTCTCTCTGTTTAATTTCCCCCCTCTCTTACGGTCATTTTCTCCTGTTTGTTTGTTTGTTTGCTATTTTCAGTTCATTTTCTTGTAACTTTTTTCAGTTTCTTGCTCATTTTTTGGAGCCATTTCTTTTTAAGCTGCTTGTTGTCGCTTCACGTGTTTCTGAAAGAAATCCAGCCAAGACGCTCAAGTTACAAAAGGTTAACGAATGGTTAAACCAGCGTGACTTTAAGAGACTGCCGTTAGACCCACACAAAGCAAATCTAATTTAGCGACTCTCTGCAGCCCGAAACTCAACGTCAAAGGATCACGCTGATGATTTTCACCGGCCGAACAGAAACATTTGTGTTTTCACAGAGTTTGAATCTGAACCCGAGCAGCTGCAGAGCCTCAGAAATCACCATTTCATCCATTTTTTACGGTCAAAACTCTGATCAGAGCAGCTGTGATGTCCGGCTCTTTCTGTAGTCCTGCTCCTCAGGCAGGAAGTCAGGAGGCTGTTTTTAAAGCTGTGCGTCACAGAATTAAGTCCTGACTAAACAAAACACACGACTATTTCTGTCCCCTCGCACACTGAGCCCAGCTTCTTCTGCTTCTTCTCCGTATTTGGTCGTTCTCCGAAGGCCCGGCTCGGCTGTGACTGACAGCTCGGTCGCTCCACCGATTCTGAACCCGCCGTCAAAATGACAGAAATAAATAAACAATCAGAGATTTCTGAAACGGATCAGAGCTTCAACAGTGACCTTCAGTTTCTGTGGAAACGAACGTCACGACGACACATTTCTGACCGAGCCGAGGTCTGAAGAGACGACACGTGACTGACACACAGACACAGACACACACACACACACATACACACACACGGTGAGTGGCTGGAGGAGGTGGCGTTCAGCTTCCTGCTGTGACTCAACATCATTACTGAGCAGATTATTCTGCAGCTGAAAAACCTCCACAGATGTTGAAGCTCGAAGAAACACTCAGATGGACGGTCGTCATGGAAACAGAAAAAAACTGTCATGAAAGAAGTCAAAGTAAAACTTAAAGAAGTATTTCAACAATATGAAACCGTTCTGTCTCTGCAGCAGACAGACACGGACACGTTTGAAACGGCCGCTACAAAAAGGACGATTTTGCTCAAGAGGGAGAAAACTACATCTACCAGAATGCACTGCACCGCACCAGACCAATAAACAGTCCCGCTGGTTGGCGATGTGATGTGGAACGGTCCGCATGAAACAATGGCGGCTGGATTTCATGTCACAGTTAAACAAAGAGCTAAAACATGTTTCTGAGAACGTTTGAGGCGAACAGAGACTCCGTCACAGTTTATATTTGAGCAGAGACGATTCACTTTAGCAGAACCAAAAGGTTTTTATGTTTCATGGGTACCCGGCACTCGGCATTAAGTACTCGAATTTCCAAATTTGAAACAAAGTTTCAGCTCTCAGCTCTCAACCCTACTGATGGTGCAACTAGTGTCACACAGGTCGTGTTTTAATTGGATGTCGAGTCGAGGCCGCTGAGATCAAGAGATCAAATTTCAGCAAATGTCAAATCAATTTTTTTGGTTTATTTTCGGGGTGATGAGAGGAGATTTGGAGTTATTCTTGGAATAAAAAGACTAAAACTTCACCAACTTTACAACATTTTGAATTTGAAGCTGAGGTTACCGATTTGCCTTTCCAGGTCGGCGGCCTCGTCCGGCGTGGCCCGGGGCAGGACGCCGGGGTCGGTGAAGCTCGCCCTGAACAGCATCCCCATCACAAAGATGAAGAGGACGCCGCCAACCGCCGGGATGGCCGGGGTGAGGTTGGATGCCAGGAAGGGACAGCTGAGGACAACAAGGACAAATCGGGACAAACTGAGCACATACGATAAATAAAAAAGGGCCCTGGGATTGAGCCTTGGGGAACTCCACACATCACTCAGCAACAGTTTTTATCAAATAAGGAGTCGATTGTTAATTTTACAGATCAATCAATAAAGGAAAGTGCTCACAATTTGCAACCCTAATCATAACATAAAATTTCCAGATGCTTCAAAAAAACAACCCCAAAACATAAAACCAATTTTCAGGTTTCAAAGAGTTAAATAAATAATTTGATTGTATTTCCAAAAGCCCGTCTGATATCGATGCCTTTAGAGTTCAGTGGTTTGAGCAAATAATATTTCGGGCTATTAATTGAAGTTTTACAGTATGTAGAATTTTGAGGTACTTGAGTATTTCCATTATACGCAACTTTCTACTCCAAATATTGAACTCTTTACTACATTTATCTGACAGCTTTAGTCAGAATCATAATTTCTCCTGATCAATAAAGTAGTTTCTGATTCTGATATTTTATTTGAAAATTTGCTTACTTTTCATATATACAAAATAATATTCACCAATAATTGATGACGTATTTTAGTAGATTAAACTCGCCAGCAGATTATAAATCAGCCTCGCATCAGATTTAGTCGTCTGGTGAAGAATTTTTTTTTTTCCAATTCATTTTTATTTACATTTTTAAATCTGACAGTGATCAACTGTTGGGGTCATTTTGGTTTGAAATGTTTTTATGAATCAGAAATTAGTGATATAAATGTTTTTTTTAAGTCTTCACGTGGTTTCCAGTCGTCAGCGACACCTTCACGAGGTGAACGGCGTCCTGGGTTCAGCTCTCCTCCGTCCCCGCCTTCAGTCTCCTGCTGTTACCGTAGTGACACAAGCTGCAGGAAACGGTTACCGTGGAAACGGGAAACACGGTGCTGCTGTGTTTTGGAAGTTGCAGTGATGCAGAGAGGAATGTGGGAGGAAAACATAAAATAAACCCCTCAGATGTCAGAGTCTGTCCTTCACATTCAGATGTTTTTCTTAGTCTTAAAAAAGCAGATTTTTTTATTGTGATTTTATGGAAATATGTTGTAATTTTTGTCATTTACTTCATTAAAAACTTGCATCAAAACCTCCAAGACAAACATCATAACAGAAAAACGTGAGTGAAGACGATCAATTAATCTGTTTTTATTTATCAGTTGATTATTTCATTGATGACTGATTTTAACATATTTGATTATTTGCTTTCTTTGGGCAACATTTATTTGGTATTTTTGTAGAAATTTGTTTTGGTTGTTTAGTTTTTTGTTGTTCTGTTTTTGTTTTGTTTTCTGCGAGAATCGGACAGAAAATGGTTCATCTCTCTCTCTCTCTCTCTCTCTATATATATATATATATATATATATATATATATATACTAGACGGCAATACCTGTGACCAATCACACCTGAAGCACTTTTTGCACTTACTAAGGGTTTTTTCCTTAAGTCTAAATTCTTGCTTGTGTTGTACGTCGCTTTGGATAAAAGCGTCTGCTATATATATATATACATATATAATATATATATATATATACATATATAAACCATGTAGGACAGTTCATAAATCAGTAATATTCATAAGTTGATGAACAGAGTATTTTTATGTTACAGGATAATATTATGGATAATATTTGGGTATTATTAAGAGTTATCAGGTGAGACAAACAGAGAACAAATAAGGAAAAAATGTTTTGTATCATATAAATTTATTTATATATATAATACTTTTCTTAAATCTTTCTTCACATACACGTATTTGTTTTTTTTCCCTGAGAAATAAACACAGAAGGTTTTTGCTAACGGAGGTGCCAAAGATTTTAGTGATTTCTTTTTGAACTTTCTCACAAAGCATTTTCAACATTACATAACCAGAATATTTCTGCTTGTTTTTTCGTCTGTCTGATTTTGTTTTCTTCATGCACCAAAAACTCTGAAGGTAAAAACATCCTCATGTATGAAAACTGACCTGCCAAATATCCAAAAACATGAAACCATCAAAACTGTTGGTGCAGTTTGATGAAACACTGACGAAACGTTCGAGCTCCGACCGCTTTAACGTTTCTACAGTGAAAATATGAGCAAACATTTCTTTCGACTGTCGTCACTGTTATTGTTGCTCTGCGTGTTTTTAGCGTGT
>NC_142191.1:405000-415000 GCF_026936395.1 Plectropomus leopardus | reverse complement strand
AAGAATGAGGCGTCTTTAAATTGCTAAAAATATAAATGGAGTTTGGTGCTGAGAGGTTCAGACTGAAGCAGAAGGGTACACGTGGGTTTACGGTTGCTCTACTTAATCAGTTATTTTCTTATATTTCTTTGCATTTGACAGTAAAAGTACTTCCTCCCTGACGTATGACTGACGTGAAGAGTGACTTCCTGTGTGCAGGTGCAGCGTTTCTGACCACGGTGGCGTCCGCCGGGATGATCGCAGGATTTGGCTCCACGTTGGCGCTGGCCAAGAAGAAAAGCCCAAACTGGTTCAGTAAGGTGAGCTGATGCCACCTGTGTGCTCCAGAATATTACTGTTACTTTAACTGTTTGTGTGCAGGAACTATTTTCTCTTCCTTCATCAAATCAGCAGACGGCTGGTTTCGTTTTTAGATTTTGGACTGCAGCCTCGGATATTTGGCATCAGCTTTCACAGCTGCCAGTTTAAGACCTCTCTTTCTCGAGATATCGTGTCCACGAGAATGAGATGAATCAAGGTCACGGTGACCTTGAACAACGGCCTTGTAATCTAATCAGTTCATTGTTGAGTCCAAGTGGACATTTGTGCCAAATTTGAGGGAAGTCGCTCAAAGTGTTAAGATATTTCTTTCGGAGACGGAGATGGACGAATGAAAATCCTGAAGACGCGACGCCTCAGGTGCTCCGACAGTCAGACTTTACAAACGTCTCCGACAAAATGTTCCACATATTTCTGCTGGCAGTCATGACACGAGGAGGAAGAAAGAGCGGGTTGTTTCCACGACAGAGAGTGTTTTGACACGGCAGCGTCCTGATTTAGTTTTCCTCTCATTTCTAACGTGATTAGTCTCCCGTGGCGTCATCAGGATGAAAACTCTCCGCCCGACTGAACGAGACGAACCAAAAACATGATGTCTGCTTTCCCCCCGCAGACGTCACGGAAGCGTCTGCACGCGTTCCTCCGAAGGTCGACTCGAAAACTTTCCATGAAATCTCCGGATTTCACAACGACGCCTTTAACCTGCTCCTGTTAACTGGAACCGCGAGCTGATTGGCCGCTCGCAGGATGTGATTAGACGTGACGCACAGAGATAAAGTTAGCCGGACCGACAATCGGCCGCTTGTTCCCGCAGTTTATTTCTGTCACAGACTCGTCTTTGTCGTCGAAGCTTCAAGAGAAATTTTAGAAAATGTGAAATCAGATGAAACTTGGAGCGACTCGTGGTGGCGAGGAGATATTTCAGGTCAGACTGCTGCTTTAACCCCTTAGTGACTGTTTGTTATTAACCCTTTAGAGACCGTTTGTCTCATTTTAGTCTCTTTTCTTCTTCCTGTTGTGATAACTGTGTGTGTGTTGATGCATGTGTCCTAAATGTAGTCCAGATTGTGTATCTGAGTGTAATCAGTGAATTTGCAGCTCAGCTCCTACAATAAGTCTAAAATACACTGTGGAAACTAAATAGTTACATTCAGACTGTTCAGGTCCAAAAATGCTCCATTGAAACCCATTCAAACTGACATTTTTGATCCCACAGCCATCAGAGCAGAAAAACAGGACTTGTATTATTTCTGGGTGTCATTCTGGGCTTTTGACTCTGAATTTGTCATTTTGACTATTTTCCACCTGATGAGGTCATTTTGACCATATTTGGCATATGGAGGAAATACATGCTATTTCCACTAGGTGACCTGTCACAGTCAATGTAGCTGCTGATCACTGACATATCCCAGACTGTCAGCAGCTACACTCACACACTGACATATCCCAGACTGTCAGCAGCTACACTCACACACTGACATATCCCAGACTGTCAGCAGCTACACTCACACACTGACATATCCCAGACTGTCAGCAGCTACACTCACACACTGACATATCCCAGACTGTCAGCAGCTACACTCACACACTGACATATCCCAGACTGTCAGCAGCTACACTCACACACTGACATATCCCAGACTGTCAGCAGCTACACTCACACACTGAGCACGGAGGAGACTGACAAATATATATATATATATAATCTAATAACATAGTGGCATCATGACAGAAATCTGGCATTTAAAGGGTTAATATTCTGAAAATGAATTTAAATTAAATGATTTGATATTTATGATTAGGACTGATGTTGGTAAAAATTAAACTCAAAGAAAGCAGAAAATCATATTAATGTATAATATTTTGTGTGCAGAGCGATACGAGTGTGTGTGATATTAAAGTGGGCCCTAAAGGGTTAATTCACAGTTTGAGCAGTAAACGTTTGTATAATTTCTGTATTTCTGACTCTGGCCTCTGATGCTGTGGTTCCTCCTCAGGGGGTCGTGGCGACCGCGGCGGCCCCTGAGAGCGGGGCCTCTCTGGCCCTCAGAGCTCTGGGGTGGGGCTCTCTGTACGCCTGGTGCGGCGTCGGTCTGCTCAGCGTCACCGTGTGGAAAGTCCTCGGCGTTCACAGCGTACGAACCTGCAGTCACACATCATATAACAGCACGTCACTCTACACATGAACACAACGGTTTCATCAATTACTGCAGAGCGTTTTAAATTATATTTATTCATTAACATTTATTCAACTTTTCAACATTGTTTGAACTGAAGCTGTATGACAGAGTGTCGGTTACTGATGGTAGATATTATGAGAATTAAGGGTTAATATTTTAAGGTGATTGTGAAATTTAACAATTATTGGCAAATAAAGTTTAAGTATTTGGAGTTTTAGATTTCATTCCTGAAAAATGCCCTTAAAACTTTGTGAATGTTGTGAAAGTTGAAATCATTCAAGAAAAAATGAAAATATTTCAAGGAAAATTTGTAAGTTCAAAAATATTGTCAGAAGATGAACCTCCTTTAATCTTTTAAGGGGAGAATTTATTCATTTGGCCAGTTGAGGATAAAAGTGACTAAAACAAGTTTGCTGATTATTTCGTCATGAAAACTATCAAAACGTTTGTCTTTCTCTGACCTTCCTCCTGAAGTTATCCGAGTTCAGACAGAAGATGCAGTCCTTCTTCCCGTCCATCCCAAAGACCGCCGAGTCTGCAGCCGGACCTGAACCTGTGGACTGGGACTCGCTCTTCAAGTCAAAGTGACCTCCTGCAGCCGGACCTGAACCTGTGGACCGGGACTCGCTCTTCAAGTCAAAGTGACCTCCTGCAGCCGGACCTGAACCTGTGGACCGGGACTCGCTCTTCAAGTCCATGATGTGCAACTAGAGGACGAATCAAGCGAGTGACATTAATGTGAAAGCAGCAGAACATTTAAAAACGCTGAATTCTCTGTTGGGATGAAGAACAGCTGATGAGCTGAGACGCTGAACATACTCGCCTCAAAAGTCAAACTATGGAGGCAGATTTCATAATTTAATAATTTAATATCTGACTGAAGAGAGGACGTCCTGCTGAGTCTCTCGGTCTGTGGAGTTAAAATAAAATGCAGAAACTCAGCCATTCAGTTGTCCTGTTACATTTTACAATCCTTATTTAGATCGTCATCACTGACAAGAGTTATTCTAAAATACGTTACAATGTAACTGTCGAAAAACTGTTAGCATGGTAACGTTAGCCGTGCTTTCACAGCTAACATGCTAATGGTTGCTAAGCGCCCTTAGCCTGAAAAACTATGGGGCAGGCCGAGGGTCATAATTATAGAATGTGTGTGCGTTAATCGTGCGTCAAAATAAACAAGTGGCATTAAAATGAATATGCATTAACGTGTTATTAACGCATAAACCTTTGAAGAAATCAAGCCAATTTGTTTCAACCTTAAACTGGTACTCTTACTTCTAGCTTTCAGTTTGGGGAAGCTCACCATGTTTTTGGGCCAGCTCCTCTGCAGTCTCTTTGAGTTTTCTCGAGAGCTCGTCATTGTCTCTGCTGAGATCCAGGAATTCGGGGTTCAGTTGGTGGATCTGCTTCTCCAACTGGTTCACATTATCCATGTTCTGGATCTGCTGCGTTTCCCAGCTTTGTGTTTTCTCTGCAAGAGTCCGTCTGAATGTCTTGTCCGGTTTCTTCTCCTTGTCCTCCATCGCTCTCTTTTTTGCCTCATTATCAGCCATTATCAGGTTTTTCTTGAAATTCTCCTCCAGAGCAGTATTTTTAGCCTGCCAGGCATCTTCGCTCTGTAGGAGAGCAGCATCTTTGCTGATCAGCTCCTTTGTGGTCTCTTGTGAGTTTGTCAGAGTACCTTCTTTTCCTGTCTGAGAGTCAGGTTTTCGGTGTCTCTCTGGTGGATAAGTTTCTCCATCTGAGTCACCTTCTTCCTGTATTCGACCCGCAGGTTCTCGACTTCCACCTGGCTGACCTGGCTGCTTTGGTGTGAAAGTCTTGCTTTCGCTGCCTCTTGCTTGCTGAGACAGTAAGACAGTTGTCCTGAGCCGGGAAATTTCTGACTCAATCCTGGTGATGATCTGGGTATTAAAGTTAAAACTGTTAAAGTGTGGACAGATGAAGCCACCGCAGCTCTACAGGACTGTTTTGAGTGCACAGATTTGCAAATGTTCAAAGATACTGCTGCTGATAACAAGATCGATCTTGAAGAAAATGCATCTTCTGTGACATCATACATCAGCAAATGTGCTGATGACGTGGTGATCACAAAGACGGCGAGATCATTCCCCAACCAGAAACCTGGATGAATGTGGAGGTGAAAGGCTCTTCTCAGGGCTAAAAAAGCTGCCTTTCAGTCAGGGAACAAAGAGGCATACATCACCGCCAGAGCCTGACTGAGAGCTGGCATCAAGGAGGTTTAGAGGAGACACCAGCAGAGACTGGAGAGAGACTTCAACAGCAACAGCATATGTGAGGCCACGCTGCCGGACAAGCTCAACACATTTTACGCTCGCTTTGACCTCCTCAATAAAGACTGTGAAGTCTACTCCGCCTCCAGAAGACTGGCCACTCTCAGTGACCACAGCACATGTGAGGAAACTCCTGCTGAGAGTGAATATAAACAAGTCTGCCGGCCCAGATAACGTTCCTGGATGTGTACTAAAAACTTGTACTTACAGCTTGTTAATGTTGTATCTGACATTTTTAACATGTCACTCTCACAAGAGACTGTCCCCTCCTGCCTCAAGACAACCCTCGTTGTCCCTGTACCTAAAAAGTCTGCTGTGTCTAGCCTTAATGACTACCGCCCTGTGGCTCATACCCCATCCTGATGAAGTGCTTTGACAGACTGGTTCTCCAGCACATCAAAGACAATCCCTGCCAGTGACAGTAAATCTACCTTGTATATAACTCAATGTAAACTGAGTCCAGAAATCTCTGGATGGCAGCAGATCATGACTGTTTAATATCTGATCATGCTCACATATTAAACTTTTCTTGTATATGTATAATTTATATTTCATATTTTTTTCTAGACTGTTTGAGTTGACACCGTGTAATTTTATTTTATTTTATGTTACTATTTTTTTTATTATCTAACATTTAAATATTTTTATATTCATCATTATTTTTTTACTATTGTATTGTACTTTCACTGCTTATACTATACCTCAGCTGCTGTAACATTGTGAACTTCCCCTCAGTGGGACTAATAAAGGGTGTCTTACCTTTTCAGACACAAATTAACACAGAAACGTTCATCGGGTTGTTCTCTCTTACAGTATATGACTGAAGCGAGTTGGAGGAAGTGTTTTTGACTGAGGGCCGGTTGTTTGGGAGGAGTGGTTTGACTCAAATCTCTGATATAAAGTGGCAGACCCAGGACTTTACCCAGCAGTGACTGTAGTGCACGCAGGTGAAGCCAGCTGTCGGGGGGCGCTTTTTACATCTAAGCTCAAGACCTATAAAATATCTACAAGTGTCATCAAAACGGCATTCTGGGAAATGTTGTGAATTGCAATTTGTTAAAAGTAGAGGAGGCAGGTCTGTTTACCAGGAGGTGTGAGGACGATCGAGGCGGACGATGAAACTGGAGATCTGTGGAGACAAACAGGAGCTGAAGGACAGAAAATAAAACTTCACGTTAATGCAGACTGCAGACTTTTGTTTCTGGATCATCAGGGTTCCCACGTATATTCATGGACAAAATTTCAAAACTTTTCCATGACTTTTCAAGGACCCGTGATAGTTTAGTTTGTGTCCCACTTGCCCAACAAGTTTTTAAAGGTATCAGAATCAAACTATTCAAACATAATTTCAGCTAACGGGCGACGTGGAGAGAGATCAAGGGCAGTGAGAGAAACGAGAAACATACGTGACTAAACAAACACATCGACGCATCAGAGCCGCGTCACGTCAGCAGCTGCAGGAAATAACATTTACTGGAATGTGACATGAAGTGGAACGTTATCCACGGAAAACTGCTGTAACAGCTGCAGTACACACAACGACATTTTCAAAGATTTTCAACCCTCTGAAACCTGGATCAGGAGTCCTTGTGCTGCGTTCAGGCGCCTTTCACATCACTGAACAAACTGGTTTGATCCCTTTTGAAAACATGGGAAACTTAAAATACCGCCACGCAGTTGTACGCCTGCTCACCAGCCAGCCAAGCTTCTCTGGCAGTCTCCATCCATGTCTGTCAAAACATGCACGCTTCACACACAGAAGATCTCTACAATCAGCACAGTGCACAGTGGTTCCTGAGGATTATGGCCAAAATCATCTTTTATGAGGCCTGGCAAATGTGATTGTGAAATTCCATGACTCTTCCAGGTTTTCCATGACTGTGGGAATCCTGGATTAATGAGCTAAACATGTTAAATAAATGAATGAACAAATATAAGTCGGTCCAGACCTGCTCACAGAGGGAGCCGGAGCTGCGTTCAGTGCTCAGCAGAGTTCATGTACGTTTATTCTGGTTGTGGAACATAAAGATCTGAAGAAACAGCGTCTGTCAAATCAAACAGGAGACGAGCTGCATGAAGAGACCTGTTCTTTTTTTATCTCTTTACATTTGTTATAACGGTTTCTGTGTCAGTGAGCGACATGATGAGTCCAGTCCCGCCCGGCCCTCCGCCTCCTGTACACGCAGTCTGTCAAACCAAACGCACCCTCCCCGATCAGACCCCCCGCCCCCCCACACGTCCTGAACTGGGAGTTTTTCCTTAAATACAGAGAGAAGTCTTCACCTGCTGGAGGAGAGAGAAACTAAACGTTCAGGTGGTTTTAAATGATGACGCTCGAATGTACATCGTCTATTTACAGGAGGATGATGGGAGTTCTGACTGACGGTAAAAGTTCTTCGAAAACAGAAAGTGGCGTCTGATACTGCTGTCGGCAAAATACTGATGGTCAAACTGCAGATGGTCAAAGAATTCACATTTAAAGTAAGAAACGCCCAAAACAAACCTATTGCACCAAAACAAAGTACGTGACTGAACATCAGCGTTTCCTGTCGAACCACATGAGCAGAGACACGCTTATCTACAACATGTCAAACAACACGTGTCCCCGCTTAAATTAACCTGACCCCGCCCCCAACAGCTAACTAATCCCGCCCCCGGGAACAGAAACAAACGTCCACAAAGAGCGGCAGCGCCCCGTCACACTTTGGTTAAAACAAAACAACAAACTGACAAAAGAATAAAAAATTAAAAATACAAGTATTAAATATTTTTGTATTAAAATTACTTAAAAATCCCAAATAAACATTTTGCAGATGGAGCCGCGGAGCCGTATAGATTCTATATATATTCATTTGTACGTAAAAACATTTGTTTGTTCTTTAAATAAAAATATAACAGGAGCCGCTCCGTCACACTGAGCGCGCTCCATGGCGGTGATCGTGTCACGAGCGGCCGATCTTAAACAGTACTTCACACATGATGGCCGCCACCGAGGAGTCGAGGGCGGCCGAAAGCGAGATGTCCAGCAGCCGGCTCTCGTACAGAACAAACTCCGTCCGGTTCTCTTCCACCCTCGCCATGGCCAGCAGCGCTTTGGCGGCGCGGCACATCATGTTGACACTGGGCGGCTCGGGCGGCGCGGCGGCGTGCAGCACACCGTGAGAGCTTTGCTGGTACTGAGCCACCGCCACACTGTCCTCCAGGAAGCCGATCAGAGTTCCCACACTGCCCTTCTGCAGGGCAATGGAGCGCGCTGCCGTTGGGTCGCCCTGCGCCAGGTGGGACAGCACCGCCACCGCCATCTCCCGGCACACCTGGCTCTTCCTCTCGCCCACCAGGCGCATCAGCGTGGCGTAGAGCTTCTGCTGGCGGCTGAAGGGCGGCGTGGCGAGCAGCAGGTCCACGTTGCAGTCCTGGATGCTCAGCTTGCACAGACACTCCAGCACCAGTCTCTGCGGCGTGAGCGAGGACGTGCCGCCTGCCGAGCAGAACGGGTCCTGCGCCTCGGCGGACGGGCACACCATCCAGTGCAGCAGCCCGTCCAGGACGGGCAGGCAGATGCTCTCGGGGTACTGCGACAGGTCCAGCTGGCCCGCCATGTTGGCCAGCGTCACCAGCGTGTTCTCCCTGAGCGCCGCGAGGCAGTCCCACCACCACTCGTCCCGGCTGCACGCCAGCCCCCGCTCCTCCTCCCGCTGGTAGCTGGGTGCCGTCCGTTTCCTGCGCGGGTGATGGTGGTGCAGCAGCACCAGCCGGCCCAGGATCAGCACCAGGCCCGGGTGCCGCGACATCTCGCCGTCGTTGCCGGGGACGAAGGAGAGGCCGCGCACGATGTTGGAGATGCAGACGCAGCGTTTAGCCAGAGCGTCCTGCCAGGACTCGGCGGTGGACAGCGGCGCCTCGTCCCAGCAGCGAGGCTCGTCCTCCAGCTGGCTGAGGGGACTCTGAGCCGCCGGCGACCTCCGACCTCTGACCTCCGACAGGAAGCCTGGAGAGGAGACACACAGATACGACCTCAGACGGACTGCGAGGACGAGTCTGAACACACCTGCTACTGAAGCAGAAGATCTGAACCTGAAAGAAGATCAAACACCAGAACTACAACAAACACACGGCGTCTCCTCAAAACGACAGTCAGGCTCCAAGACCGAGCTGCAGCAAACCTGCAGCGTCGCTCAGAGCCAACAGGACGCACGAAGGACGTCATCAACTGTCTCTGTTAACTCCTTCTGCTTCAGACTGTGGGCCGGCGCAGGAAAATGTCAAATGACGCGTTGAACGCCTCATTTGACGCTAATAAATGATCGATGGTGTGCCGCCTGACTCCGCCTCTGAAGAACATTAAAATGTATTTCAGCACAAAGTGGCGCCGATGCTTCAGTGAAGAGCTGACAGGAAAAGACGTTTAGCGAACGAGCAGGTTAATAACGACGATCAGTTTTATCACCGCGTTATTTCAGCTGCTCATTCTGCAGCTCCGACGCTGGTATTTAAGTCCGACTGTGATGAAGGAGACTTTATATAGACTTTAGTTTTTGGACAAATCAAAGTCAAATGTTTTTTACTGATTGAATAATATCTGTGATAAATATTAACAGACGGATGTAGCAGCTGTAATATAACAGCAGAGTAAAAACAGACTTCAGCCAATCAGAACTAAGCGTTTAAACGTAAGAAGTGGTGACGCTCCGATCTGATCTGAAGGAATTACGTCACATTTAATGTGAATTAACATCCTGATTAAAAATATATAATGAGCTGAACAACTCGGCAGAGACTCGGCAGAGACTCGGCAGAGCTCACCGAAACACGGATCTGGCTTTGTAGTAAATCCTCCTGATCAAAGCAGAGATAGTCGTGGCGTTCGAGGCTTCAGCCTCAAAATTTCATAAACAGCCTCAGGTCTAAATCAAAACATAAAAAAATCGCTAAGAAACTGAAATCTAAAAAAAAAAAATCACCAACATTTTTTAAAGAAAAAACAGAAATCACCCCAAAAGAACTGCTGAAACATTTTAGAGGAAAAAAAGTCACAGAAATCTGTAACATTTTAGAAGAAAAGACAAACGTAAAAATAATTTTTTTTGGAACGCACCAAACAAAATCAAATCATCACGATCAAAGAAAAAAAAATCACAACGTTTTTCAAAGAAAACACAAAATCGCCAAAAAAGTTAAAAGAAAAAATATTGCCGATATTTTTCT
>NC_142191.1:370000-397500 GCF_026936395.1 Plectropomus leopardus | reverse complement strand
CGCTGCTCTGACCTCCGGGGGGCGCCATGCCGCCGTCCGGCCCCATCACATGATCCTGCCTGCGGGACGGAGAGACGAGACAACCGGACGTTTCCAACACGTTTTACCGTTTAAGGCTTCTGAGGAGTTCTCAGCATGTTTTTTTAGGATTTTAGGACACAAACATTTATTAGAATTAATTATGGAGCCAAAAACGAATCAGGCCAAACCAGTCAGAAAGTTTTCTGTTGTAGCCCAAATTTCTGATGTAATTTACAAAAATCATCTCTTGTTGTATAGAAAAGTGCACTTTTCACACTTTTTGAACCAGTGTACAGAGATTTTACACATATTGGCCCCTTTTACACCGCCATTAATCTGCCTCGCCACTCTGTTTCAAAAAAAATTAATTAAAGAAAAAAAATTTGAAGGCACCAAAAATGTTAGAAAAAAAGGCGATTTTTTCATGAAAAAACACTTTCCGAAAAAAGAAGAAAGGAAAATGCCAATATTTTTTAAAGAAAAAAAACTGCCAAAAAAAACAGGCCTTAACTGTTTTAAGAAAAAGATTCCCAAACACAAAATGCAATATTTTGAAAAAAAAAAAAAAAAAAAATGTTTTCTTGTAGTGAAAGCTCCCGGAGCTCCTGACCCTCCGAGCAAAGGAGGAGATCAGCCGCCAGATAACGTTACGGTTAGCGACGATGAGTGGTTGTTATTGACATGTGATGTCATTGTTTACAAACAGCTGCTGACACGTATGTTACACGTCACACTACGGGCCTCTTTGGTTTCTGTGGTGCCGGCATGCTGCCTAAAGGTTGACTGTAAGTGTGCTCCAGCGTTCATCAGCTTCTCTCAGTTTCTGTCACACACTCGACCTCGACCTCACCTCCGCTCGTAGCCGGGGCCGTACGGGTACTGGGGCCTGGGGCCCATCCCCGTCAGGGGCCCAGAGGGCGGCCCGCGGGGGTACATGTCCTGCATGGTACCACTGGGCATCTGACCGGGACCAAAGGCCTCGCCGGGCCCCGGACCTGAGGAAGAGCAGGTAAAGACACACAATTAACCCTTTGAAACCTGGAGCGACATCATGTCTCCTTTACTGCATTCAGACGTCTTCACAAGCTGTTTAACCCTTTAAAAACTGGAGCATATTGGGGGTTTTTTTGAGCGGGGGGCATGGGAAAAAGGCAATGACCAACTCGACAAAAAATGTCCCACAAACTGCATAAACATAGTAAAAGGTTACAAGAAAATTATCTAAAAATTAATTTTTAAAAAAGGATAGAATTATCAGAACAAAAATTTTAACAGGAAAATGCCAAGAAAATTGCATTTATCATTATGATTTTATATTTAATATTATGTGACAGGAAAAATAATAATATATAAAATAAATAAAACACACACATAGTTTTTAAAGATAATTGGGATTTTTGTAATCTTTATATTGTATTTTTTTTTATTTTTGCTTATTTTCAGGTCAATTTTTTGTGATTTTTACTGATTTCTTTTTATTTTTGGGCCATGTCTTGGTGAGCTGCCCTCTTCCCATGTTTTTTTTTTCAACGAAATGAAACCAGTTTGTTCAGGTTTTATTTGGTTCGTTTAGTAAAAAAAAATAATGCAAACGGACAAACTGTTTTGAATCATAAAAACAAACTATTTTATTTTTGTAATTTATTGCATCATTTAGTAAATTCTGAATTAAAATCATCTGAAGGGAAGAAAATCTAAAAAAGCTGCTGGAGGATTTTGGGAGATGCTCGGTGGTGATGTAACATGTGTGCAATCAGAGAGAACAGGAGTGCAGGTTTGGGCCTGCGGGGGGCAGCAGAGCTCAGTGAGGTGAACTGGTCAGGAACCAGAGCGCTGCTGGTTCTCTGCTGCAGGTCCTGAACTGGGTCTGACGTGAGCTCTGAGCTCCGCGTGGAGTCTGTTCGGACTCAGCAGGAGCGAAACTAAAGGGTTAACGCTCGCTGCTCGCTCGACAAACAGCAGCAGAGCAGCACGGTTTTCTCTCCTCACCTTTCCTCGGCCCTCCATATGGGTCCTTGTTGGCATCATACTGCATTCTCATCGAGGGGTCCGTCGGGGCCCCGCCCTGCTGGTAGGGGCCCCCGCCGGGTCCGGGCCCCCGCTTGTTGTGGAAGGCCGGATCGCTGCCTTCAGAGAACGGGTCCTGCACGCTCACTCCTCCCATGTTCCTGCGAGGGAAACCACAGAGAGAGTGGCCTCGTTTAACCCTTTGAAACCTGGAGCCGCGTCTCTTTTCTTGTGCTGCTCTCACAAGATTTTAACCCTTTGAACTCTGAGCTCGCTGGTCTGATTTCTTTCAAAAACATGAAAGAAGAACAATGAGCAACGTGGTAAGAAATGCTCCACAATCTTCAAGAAATGATTCGATATTAAAAAAATGAAAAAATTTTTTTTTTTTTAATTTCACAATTACATATTTACGTATGTCATTGTGAATAATTATGTAATAGTTACTGAATTATTATGATTTTTTAAATGAATTTTAAGCACTTTTTTACCAAGTCTTGCTTGACTTGATATTTCCAAAAGTAGGTTAGGAACCAGAGCCTTCAGCTACCATGCTCCTCTCTATGGAACCATCTTCCATTTTCGGTCAGGGAGGCAGACACCGTTTCAACTTTTAAGGGTAGACTTAAGACCTTCCTCTTTGATAAAGCTTATAATCAGGGCTGGCTCAGGCTGCCTGGACCAGCCCATAGTTAGGCTGACATAGGTTTAACCTGCCGGGGGACTTCCTCTGATACGCTGAGCTCCTTTCCTTCTCTCAATGCCGCCATCAGAAATCATGCATGTCTGTTAACTGCATTGCCATGTGCAAGCTTAGCTTAGCTCTGTGATAGCCATGTGGTACTCTCACTGCCTGGGGCTCGCGATTACAGAGCCTGGGTCTGTTGAACTGCACTACGCTAATCCTGTTGCCTCTCGGGAGCGTTCCTGCTCCCTTGTTTCCTAGTTTCCCTGGATCCTGGCCGTAACCTTGACTGTGCCTGACCGTGGTGATAGCTGTGCTGATGCTGTGATCTTGCCTTTGGACACCTCCCTTTCACATATGCATGAGACTGTTATCATCTCTATCAACATCATCATAGAGAGCAATTACTAATTTCACACCTACCATTACTGTAATATGACATGCATCTGTTTCTATTGTTCTGTGCCCCCACCACCCTCTCTCCCCCTCTCTCTCTCTATTTCCTTTTTTGCCATGATTGTATTTCATTTGCTATTTACGACATCTATTGCTCGTCTGTCCGTCCTGGAAGAGGGATCCCTCACTATCCTCTACCGCTCTTCCTGAGGTTTCTTCCTCTTTTTTCCCCGTTACAGGGGTTCTTTTTGGGGAGTTTCTCCTCGGGTGATGTGAGGGTCTGAGGGCAGAGGGATGTCGTACACTGTAAAGCCCTCTGAGGCAAACCTTGTTTTGTGATAATGGGCTCTATAAATAAAACTGACTTGAAACTGACTTGACTTGACTTGTTTTTCTCTTCTGAAAAAAAAAGAACTAATTTTCAGGTAATTTTGTAATTGTGCAACTAATTTCTTGCCAATTTTTGGGTTAAAACATTACGACAACATGTGAAACTGAAAGTTTTCTTTTGAAATAAAAGTTTGGCTCCCTCTAAGGTTTAAAAACTAAAGCTGACTTTGCAGAAGCGTTTGTTTTATGGGTGACGTGCAAATTCAGCTGTACTGAAAAACGTACAAAGTTTAAATTCTGCAGAAAAGGTGTCATTACAGAAAGTCAGAAATAAAGAAACCTGCTGCAGAGAACAACTGCTCATCCAGATAATTACCACGCCTTTACATTTAAATAAATTTAAATTCTCACAGTACAATAAGCAGGTCTCATACACATTTTTAACGATACGATGCTCATTGGTTCTTTTTATTAAAACCATTTATTAAAAAATAATAATGAATCCAAAACAGAGTTAGCACTGAATCTTTAAATATAACTTAGGCACTGTTTGTTATTCATGAGAGGAGCAGAGGTGGTGCAAAAAGGGAGAGGCGTGTCAAATAATATTTTAAGCACTGAGGAGGGATTTATGTTTTATTTTGGCTTAAGGAGGCGAATATATCATAAAAAGTCTGTTTTTTGTGTTTATTTTACTGCCTTTTTTAATCATTAAACACACAGGTTTGTTTAGAAGGCATGGTTTCTTAAAAAAAAAGGTTTGGCCATGTTTTCCGTCAAAACATGAAGAACAGATTTTTCTGTCTTTTAAAATTTTTTTGCCATTTTCTTTTTGGGGGGGGTGGTTCTTTAAAAAGTGGTGATTTATTTTCTCTCTATTTTTTTAACAATATAAAAGATTTTTCTCCCTTTAAAAGACTTGGCGACTTATTTCTTCTATAAATTTTTGGGGCATTTAAAAAAAAATTGAACCCTGAAATGTGAAACTTTGAGCTCCATTTAAAAACAACAAAAGCAAATTCAACAGTTGGACATTCAGTGCAATGTGTTGCCTAGCAACTCGCGACTGGATTTGGGATTTGAGCGCTTCCCCTACCTGTTTCCGGGGTGGGGGCCCATCTGGCTGTGTGGCGTGGAGGCTGGCGTCGGGGGCTTCAGGTCCCCGGGGGCCTCGGTCAGGGAGCTGCTGCTGGACTGAGGGGTGTTGGGGCCCTGCAGGGAGCCCGAGTTGGCTGCAAAGATACAGAACAGACAGAGAACCTGCTGAGAACAGGTATTCAGACCGGCCCTAAAAACAGAACCCAGACCGCTTGTTTTAGTGTCTGAGGGGACACGAGTGTCCTTTAGGACTTTTGGGGTCCACTCTTTGGGGACCAAAAGCTTCCTGCAGACCAGCAGAGATCAAAATTACAAAAAGCAGGAAGCAGTAAACAGAGGAAACATGCAGAGCTGAGAGCACAGGATGTGAAGTTTTAAAAAGACCTTTACATCTAAACAAAGTTTGTTCTTACCTCGCATTCATTTGAACTTTTAAGCTTGTAGCTTAAATTACTCGTTTCACACAAAAATTGAACGTGATTTAAATTCCATTAAAGCCAGTCAGAGGCTGCAGAAATGAGTCAGTGCTTGTTGGTATGTAGCAGAGACTGCTGCCTGCTGTCAGACTCTCTGCATCTGAATTAACTCAAGCTATGAGCTATGACAGCATTACAACCAAAACTGATTTCTGCACCATTAAAACTTCGAACGTTTGCTCGACTTGCACTGGGTCCACTTCAATACTTGTTTTTAACACACGTGGGGACCACATGAATACACACAAACACACTTTAGTACACCTCTATTAATACCAGTGGGTACCATATTATTCCTTGTTTTTAGTACTTGTAGGGACCACCTTCACACACGTCCTGATCAGAGATCAGAGGACTGTTCGTCCCTTGTTTTGGTGAGGGTGGACGTGAGACAGGGGAGTCCTGACCTGGGGACGGAGGCTGGATCTTGGCCTGGAGGGACAGAAGTTTCTTAGCGTCTCCGGCGGGCCCCGGGCCCTCAGGTGGAGGCTCCTCCCCTCGCTCCACCTTACACTCGTAGGCGAACAGGTACTGGATGTACTGCTTCTTCAGAGAGCTCGCCGAGCTGCTCGACGTCCCCACGCTCAGCAGGGACGACAACTCCCTCCACTTCTTATTCTTATTCACCTGAGGAGGAGCACAGAGGAGCAGAGAGGAGGAGCAGAGAGGACAGGGAGAGGAGAGAGAGAGGAGGAACAGAGAGGAGGAGCAGAGAGGAGAGAGAGAGGAGGAACAGAGAGGAGGAGCAGAGAGGAGAGAGAGAGGAGGAGCAGACAGGAGAGAGAGAGAGAGAGAGAGGAGGAGCAGAGAGGAGAGAGAGAGAGAGAGGAGGAACAGAGAGGAGAGAGAGAGAGGAGGAGCAGAGAGGAGGAGCAGACAGGAGAGAGAGAGAGAGAGGAGGAGCAGAGAGGAGAGAGAGAGGAGGAGCAGACAGGAGAGAGAGAGAGAGAGAGGAGGAGCAGAGAGGAGAGAGAGAGAGAGAGAGGAGGAGCAGAGAGGAGGAGCAGAGAGGAGAGAGAGAGGAGGAGCAGACAGGAGAGAGAGAGAGGAGGAGCAGAGAGGAGGAGCAGAGAGGAGAGAGAGAGGAGGAGCAGACAGGAGAGAGAGAGGAGGAGCAGAGAGGAGGAGCAGAGAGGAGAGAGAGAGGAGGAGCAGACAGGAGAGAGAGAGGAGGAGCAGAGAGGAGGAGCAGAGAGGAGAGAGAGAGGAGGAGGAGAGAGGAGAGAGAGAGGAGGAGCAGAGAGGAGGAGCAGAGAGGAGAGAGAGAGAGGAGAGAGAGAGAGAGGAGGAGCAGACAGGAGAGAGAGAGAGGAGGAGCAGAGAGGAGGAACAGAGAGGAGAGAGAGAGGAGGAGCAGAGAGGAGGAGCAGACAGTAGAGAGAGAGAGGAGGAGCAGAGAGGAGGAGTAGACAGGAGAGAGAGAGGAGGAGCAGACAGGAGAGAGAGAGAGGGAGGAGGAGCAGAGAGGAGGAGCAGACAGTAGAGAGAGAGAGGAGGAGCAGACAGGAGAGAGAGAGGAGGAGCAGAGAGGAGAGAGAGAGGAGGAGCAGACAGGAGAGAGAGAGGAGGAGCAGAGAGGAGGAGCAGAGAGGAGAGAGAGAGGAGGAGCAGACAGGAGAGAGAGAGGAGGAGCAGAGAGGAGGAGCAGAGAGGAGAGGGGAGAGAGAGAGGAGGAGCAGACAGGAGAGAGAGAGAGAGAGGAGGAGCAGAGAGGAGGAGCAGACAGGAGAGAGAGAGGAGGAGCAGACAGGAGAGAGAGAGAGGAGGAGCAGAGAGGAGGAGCAGACAGTAGAGAGAGAGAGGAGGAGCAGAGAGGAGGAGCAGACAGTAGAGAGAGAGAGAGGAGGAGCAGAGAGGAGGAGTAGAGAGGAGAGAGAGAGGGGGGGGAGAGAGGAGAGAGAGAGGGAGGAGGAGCAGAGAGGAGGAGCAGACAGTAGAGAGAGAGAGGAGGAGCAGACAGGAGAGAGAGAGAGGAGGAGCAGAGAGGAGGAGTAGACAGGAGAGAGAGAGGAGGAGCAGACAGGAGAGAGAGAGAGAGAGAGGAGGAGCAGAGAGGAGAGAGAGAGAGAGAGAGGAGGAGCAGAGAGGAGGAGAACAAAGTGAGTAAAAAGTGTCTTTAACAAAACACAATTTTTTTAAAAGACTAAACCAGGTAAGAACAACCAGGTGGACTCTGGGACTGGGGGACTGGGGGACTGGGGGACTGGGGAGGTCTCACCATGGCGAGGCCTCCGATCTCTCGGACAGCCAGGTACAGCCTGCAGAGGTCCAGAGGTTTCTTCCCGACAGCGGGGAGGTTGGGGACGGGCGTCCCCCTCTCGTCCATGAAGGACAGGTAGCGGTCCACCCACAGCCTCCTCTCAGGCTCCGAGCCCATCTCATACAGACGCGTGATCTTCTCACCGGTCATCGTGGCCACGCTCGGCTTCTGGAGTCACGGAGACGCAGGGACACAGGGACACAGGGACACGGAGTAACAGAGAAAAAAAACACGGGGACACAGAGACACGGAGACACAGAGACACGGAGACACGGAGACATGGAGACACAGGGACAAGAAGACACAGGGATACAGGGACACGGGGACACAGAGACACGGAGACACAGAGACACGGAGATACGGAGACACAGGGACAAGAAGACACAGGGATACAGGGACACAGGGACACGGAGACACAGGGACACGAAGACCCGGAGACACAGAGACACAGAGACACAGGGACACAGGGACACAGGGACACAGAGACACAGGGACACTGTGAATTGTTTTTGTCCTTTTAGTGTCCATAAGGTGCCAGAGTTCATAAAACAGCATCAGAATGGAGCCCCCACACCCCCGACAGAGGACACAGCTAAGACACTAATGTCCTAAAATCCTAGAAACGTCCTAAAATCATAGAAATGTCCTAAAATCCTAGAGACATGTATGTGTCTGCTGTGACTGGCCCCTGGCCTCCTGTCATTTTGTGAAGTGGCCCCCAAACCCAGCCAGCTGAGGGTCCCTGCTGTAAAATCACATTAACATGTAAAAAGTCACAAAAGTCAGATTTTTACCATCAGATGCAAACACAGTGCTGCTCTGTCCAACGAAAACTCCAAAAAGTCACATTTCTATAAAATGTGTCCAGATAGAGGAAACATGAGTGTGACTTAAATATTACGTCGAGTTTTTTACATTTCTTTATTATCAGAGCGGTGAGTGTTCAGGAGAGTAAAACAAAAAAGACTGCAGGACGCAAGCTACACGGTGACGGCAGTGAAAAGTCAAAATCATCAGAAAAAGGCCCCACGGAGCCCTACAAACACACACACACACACAAACAAACAAACAAACAAACACACAGAAGTTTGTGGGACTTACGGGGCTGGTGGACGTCTTGGACCAGGCAGGGCTGCTGATGCTGTCGCTGTCCTCTCCATGAAACGACGACAGACTCGCTGAGCTGGGGGACATGGGGGAGGGGGTGAGGGGCTGGGACGGACACACGGACACACACACACACACACACACACAGAGCAGAGGCATGTGTTGACGTTGGTTGGTTTTCGTTCAGACGGCAGAAAAAGCTCAGCTCTGACATTAGCGGTGGTGGACAATTTTGGTCTGCAGAGCCGCAGGATGTACCTTGGGTTTGGGCGGTTCGGCGGCAGGACACACGACGTCTTTGCTGAGCTCCGGCCGCTGCTTGGTGTCTGGATGAGGACTCATCCCGTCTGCCGGCATCATCACAGCACCTGAAAGATAAAGCATGACGTCATTACAGACAGCCTCCGAACTGCCGTCACAGAGGCGTCCTGATGCTCGGAGGGTGTACCTGATGGCGTACCTGAGGGCGTACCTAAGGGCGTACCTGAGGGCATACCTAAACCTGAGGGCGTACCTAAACCTGAGGGCGTACCTGAACCTGAGAGCGTACCTGAGGTCATAACTGAGGGTGTACCTGAGGGCGTACCTGAACCTGAGGGCAACCTGAGGGCGTAACTGAGGGTGTACCTGAACCTGAGGGCGTACCTGAACCTGAGGGCGTACCTGAGGGCGTACCTGAACCTGAGGGCATACCTGAGGGTGTACCTGAGGGCATACCTGAACCTGAGGGCGTACCTTAACCTGAGGGCGTACCTGAACCTGAGGGCGTACCTGAGGGCATACCTGAACCTGAGGGCGTACCTGAACCTGAGGGCGTACCTGAGGGCATACCTGAACCTGAGGGCGTAGCTGAGGGCGTACCTGAACCTGAGGGCGTACCTGAACCTGAGGGCGTACCTGAACCTGAGGGCGTACCTGAGGGCATATCTGAACCTGAGGGCGTACCTGAGGGCATACCTGAACCTGAGGGCGTACCTGAACCTGAGGGCGTACCTGAGGGCATACCTGAACCTGAGGGCGTACCTGAACCTGAGGGCGTACCTGAGGGCATACCTGAACCTGAGGGCGTACCTGAGGGCGTACCTGAACCTGAGGGCGTACCTGAACCTGAGGGCGTACCTGAGGGCGTACCTGAACCTGAGGGCGTACCTGAGGGCGTACCTGAACCTGAGGGCGTACCTGAACCTGAGGGCATACCTGATGGCGTACCTGAGGGCGTACCTGTACCTGAGGGCGTACCTGAACTTGAGGGCGTACCTTAACCTGAGGGCGTACCTGAACCTGAGGGCGTACCTGAACCTGAGGGCGTACCTGAGGGCGTACCTGAACCTGAGGGCGTACCTGAGGGCGTACCTGAACCTGAAGGCGTACCTGAGGGCGTACCTGAACCTGAGGGCGTACCTGAACCTGAGGGCATACCTGAGGGTGTACCTGAGGGCGTACCTGAGGGCGTACCTGAACCTGAGGGCATACCTGAGGGTGTACCTGAGGGCGTACCTGAACCTGAGGGCATACCTGAGGGTGTACCTGAGGGCGTACCTGAGGGCGTACCTGAACCTGAGGGCGTACCTGAACCTGAGGGCGTACCTGAACCTGAGGGCATACCTGAGGGTGTACCTGAGGGCGTACCTGAGGGCGTACCTGAACCTGAGGGCGTACCTGAAACTGAGGGCGTACCTGAACCTGAGGGCGTACCTGAGGGCATACCTGAACCTGAGAGCGTACCTGAGGGCATACCTGAACCTGAGGGCGTACCTGAACCTGAGGGCGTACCTGAACCTGAGGGCGTACCTGAGGGCATACCTGAACCTGAGGGCGTACCTGAACCTGAGGGCGTACCTGAGGGCATACCTGAACCTGAGGGCGTACCTGAGGGCGTACCTGAACCTGAGGGCGTACCTGAACCTGAGGGCATACCTGATGGCGTACCTGAGGGCGTACCTGTACCTGAGGGCGTACCTGAACTTGAGGGCGTACCTTAACCTGAGGGCGTACCTGAACCTGAGGGCGTACCTGAGGGAATACCTGAACCTGAGGGCGTACCTGAACCTGAGGGCGTACCTGAACCTGAAGGCGTACCTGAACCTGAGGGCGTACCTGAACCTGAGGGCATACCTGAGGGTGTACCTGAGGGCGTACCTGAGGGCGTACCTGAACCTGAGGGCGTACCTGAACCTGAGGGCGTACCTGAACCTGAGGGCATACCTGAGGGTGTACCTGAGGGCGTACCTGAGGGCGTACCTGAACCTGAGGGCGTACCTGAAACTGAGGGCGTACCTGAACCTGAGGGCGTACCTGAGGGCATACCTGAACCTGAGAGCGTACCTGAGGGCATACCTGAACCTGAGGGCGTACCTGAACCTGAGGGCGTACCTGAACCTGAGGGCGTACCTGAACCTGAGGGCATACCTGATGGCGTACCTGTGGGCATACCTAATGCTGTACCTGAGGGCGGGGCGCTGTACGGGGGCCCCTGAGGTGTCATCCTCCCAGGGTTGGAGATTGCTTGCTGGCTGTAGGGGCCTCCAGGAACTCCAGGACCTCCAGGACCTCCAGGACCAATCCCTCCCATCGGTGCCATGCCCAGGTAGCTGCCCTGCCTGAACACCACAGAAGAAGAGGAGGTTATTTATTAATATTAGGAGATGTGAAGAGGAAGAGGAGGAGGAGCAGGGCAAGAAGGAGGAGGAGGAGAGAGAGGAGGAGAAAGAAGAGGAGGAGGAGGAGGAGCCCCACAGAGTGCAATTTGGTCCGTCAGCATGAACTCGTTAATGAAGGTCTGTAATTAACATGTTTTTTTTTTACTGGCTTTAAATCAACGGCAGCTTTTCCATCTGTGGCTGTACCGCGCTGAGTTTAAACCCTTTGAAACCTCAGCTAAAAGGTTAGACTTTCAAAAACATGGGAGGACAGTGACAAGCAACAAAAAAAGTCATTAAAAAGTATTAAAAAAATATTACCTGAGAGTCAGCAAAAAAGGAAGAAATTACTTGGAAAAAAGTACTTAAAAAATAATAGTCGTGTAAAATATTTTTTAAAAATAACTGAATATAATTATATCATTTTGTAGACATTTTTCCATGGGTTTTCAAAAAACATTTCTTCTAAATCTATAAATTTCTTGCATTTGCATACCTGAAAACAATATTTAAAATTAAGTTACAAGGGGAAAAAAGGTGAGGTTTCTAAAAACAACTCGGCCCGTCTGGGCTTCAGGACACTCGGATTACTTTGGACGAACAGTCTGGAGACATTTTGAGGTTTTATTGTATATTTTTTAACATCTGAATCCTGGTCAGCTTTCGCTTCGGTTGTTTGGGAGACGAGTACCCAATCTTTTCCCCGTGAAGCTGCTGCAGCGTTTGTTTTTTGGGTCAACTGTCCCTTTAAGGTGGGTTTCATGTTGAAAACTTTTGTGTTGAGCTGCTGGTTTTTACAGGTTAACTGTCATTGTGTCTCCATGGAAACAGGAAACAGTTTGGACGTGTGACCTTCCTGCTGTTTTCACAGTTTTTGGTTCAACACTCACTCACCTGGCCTGGGCGGCGGCAGATGATGATGAGGAGTTGGCACTCGGCCCGGCGTTGGGGCCGACCTCAGGCGGTTTGCGGCTGGCATTGGGCCCCGGGGGCCCCATGCCCTGCCCAGCAGGCTGCGGCATTCCGGGTGAGGTGGGGGCCATGGCGCTTCCTCCGGCAGGGAAAGGCCTGCCCCCGGTGCCAGGCCCGGGGCCGCGACCTGCTGGCGTTGACGGGCCCTGACCATGCATGGGACTGCTGGCATTCAACCCCAGGCTGTTGGCCAGGCCGGGCCCCGGGCCGGGGCCGCTGTAATTGGCACTGACGGCCCCGCCGTAGTGTGGGGGCCGTGGGTAGTTACCTGGAGAGGACAAATCGTCTCAGAGTCTAAAATTTAACCCAAATGTTTGACCTGTCGGGGTCTGAGTCTCACCTGGAGGGCCGTACTGGCCGTACGAGGCCCCTTGCTGGTAGGAGCCGTGGTGCAGGGGTCCGCCCGGGGCCCGGTGAGGGGACATAGGCGGCGCTGACTGCTGAGGGCCAAACTGAGGCCCCGGAGTGCTACGCTGCATGGAGGGAGGGAAACCTGTAGAGACAAAATCACAGCAATCAGACACAGGACTTTTCCAGGGCTTTTCCAGGGCTCTTCCAGGACACTGAGTCATATTTTAAATAATACACATTCTCTGAAAGAACCATCAATACCTGCATAATATTGCAGGTTTTTAAAGGATTGTTTTTTGGTTTTTCCTTTAAAATTGAATTAGTAATTGGGTGATTTTTGTTTTACCATTTTTTCTTTAAAAATGAACAGTGACTTTAAAAAAAAAGCCCACAGACGTGCCTTTTCTTGTGTTATTTTATAGGTCTGTGAAGCAGAATTCCAGGACTTTTCCAGGTTTTTCATGACTGTGTGAACTCTGAAATGAGTTGTGAGTGAGCACTGAGCCGTACCTCTGTCCTGAGGACCGACGTCTGATCCAGGACCAGGGGCCTGAGGGGCCAGCTGAGGGCCTGAGAGGGACACAGAGAGTTAACACTGCGCTGTGTGTGGTGAAGAGACAAGAAAGTGACCTCACGGTCCTACCTGGTCCGCTGGGTGCTGGTGACATCGGTCCGGCTCGTGATTGGCCGCTGGAGCCAGCGGGGGACGGCGACGGGGAAGGCGAGGGCCCGGTGCGAGCTGGCGGGGGGAGTCGGGGGGAGACGTGGGGGGAGAAAGGAGAGCGGGCTGGGGTCCCCTGGTCGCCCTGAGCGCTGCCGGAGCCCGAGGCCCCCGAACTCACCGCCGCCTCGGTGCCAGTGGGCAGGTCATCGATGGAGCCGGACAAATCCTGGAGACACAACAGACACGGAAATCAGTTATTTTATTATCAACCAATTCAGTAAATTTCAAGTAAACTGCAGAGACGTCTCTGTGGAGAGACAGACGACTGTGAGGACACAGACAAAAACATCAGATTTCAAAAATCTGTTTGTGTGGAGACAAAACCAGAGAGACAAGAGCCACCACACCCTCATCACCACCCCCAAAACATTATCTTTTTGTCTTTTTAAATCAAAACTAAACGCAGATCTCGACATTATGAACTTCTTCAGGCGTCTGCGAGGCCTTCGGCTGCAGCAGCTTTCTGATGATTTTTTTTAATTCTCTCCCTGCAACAGAGCCATCTCCTCTCCGCACGTTGCCATGGCAACTGCATCAGCACCACTGACTTCAAAAGGAGGCTCCGAGGAGGACAAGGAAGAGTGGGAAGATGAACGGAGAGGTAAGTAAAGAGAGGAAAGACGAGAAGGAGGGAGAGGTAGAGAGAGAAGAGGATGAAGGAGCAGAGAGAGGCAGCGAACGGTGTGCAGACAGAGGGAGGAGAAAGACAAAGGAGGAGCAGAGAGAAAGTGGAGCGCTCACAGCTGATTTCAGTGCAACCGCTTTACAACATTTTTTTCTATCAGAGCGAAACGTCTACAGCCGAACGTGAGGGACAGACAGAGGGACAGATGAAGGAGGGGAGGTGTTCCTCAGAGCTCCAGACTGGGGCCCCTTGTTATTTATGATCTACATGAACAATGCAGTTTATTAAAGACTCATTATCAAACGTTTTACACAAAACTGTTTCCAAATGTCACAATGTCAAACATTTTACTATTTGTAACTGTCTCAGGGATATTTTCATTGATGTGTTCATTTTGTTTGTTTTAGGTATAAATTCATTAGCATTTAACCTTTGAAACCTGAGCAAAGTGATTTTATTTCTTTCAAAAACATGGGAAGATGACAACGATAAACTTAACATGAAATGAAATCGTTGGATTTTAAAATTTGTCTGCTACTATTTACCGCAATTTACCGTGGGACCTCTGGTAACAAAACCAGCATAGCTGTAAAGTGACGGCTGTAGATACGTACCGGCAGGCTGGACGGCCTCTCCTGTTGGCTCAGGCTCATCTCCTCATGGTTTGGTTTCCCAGGAGTCATAGCGGCAGACTGGCCCCGCCCCCCGTACGCCTCCTGAGGCACCTCCTGCAGCGGGACGGACGAAACAGACGAGACTCAAAGTTAATCCACACAAACACTCAGAGAATCTTTAAACTCTCACTGGAACCAACAACACTCATCCGCTTTAACCATTTGAAACCTGAGTCCAACCTGAGCACATTGGTTTGGTTTAAGGCAACGAGCAACTCAACACACGTCTCAAAAAATAGCAAGAAATTAGTAAAAAAAAGTTTAGTGTTTCAGGGGCATTTCTGAACGCAGCATATTCAACACGGTTTTCATCCTGCAGGTTCTGAGCAGGTCGGTGTGTTTAGTGTGCAGAGTCATTATGGTCTGTAAATCTACTGTGACTATACACAACAATGTGCTGACCTTTTTTTTAACCCCTCAGGGCCAGCTTCAATATCACACAAACTCTGCACACAAAACGAGCTTTTCAGAATCAAGATTTAAAAAATATTATACATTAATATGACTTTGGACTTACATTGAGTTTTTTTTTTAACCAACACAAGTCCTAATCATAAATATCAAATACTCATTAATTTTCATAATTTTAAAAGAACCTTTTAAACACCAGGTTTTTGTCTTGATGCCACAATGTTTTTAGATGATTACACTCAAATACACAATCTGGACTACATTTAGGACATAACTTTCCTGTCCATCATGGGGCTTTTATTGTGACACGTTTTCGTGTTGGGCGTACCTGTTGAGGCAGTGGGCGTGGCTGCATGTACGGCGGCTGGCTCGGGGCGGCGGGCTGCTGCTGCGGAGGGCTGAAGTACGCCGGCTGACCCGGCTGACAGAACCCGCCCACGTTCTGCTGCTGCTGCTGAGCATACTGAGAACCCATCTGAGGAGAACACACAACAGCAGAACGTTAAAGGGTTGCTCATTCACTGAAAACACCAAAAACCTTTCAAGAACTCAAAGAAAACAAAAATACATTTTCAAACATTTCAGATTCAAATATAATTTCAGGCAGCTGGAACACATGAAAAGACACAACACAGAAAGGAAGTGAAAAAACATCTAATGATTGTAAACAAGATGTCCCACATGGACCCACATTAGAGCTATTTTACACCGACAGCTTCAGAAAATACATCTGCCGTTATGTCACATCACTTGGAAGATCGGAGGGGCGGGAAAAAAGTGTCCCCCTCACTGTCCCCTCTCACTGTCCCCCTCACTGCTGACATGTTGACAGAGTGAATAAATAGTGTTTCAGTCTGACAGCTCAGGTGTGACGTCTGATGGTGATGACGATGGTGATGATGGTGATGATGATGATTATGACGGTGATGGTGATGACGGTGATGGTGAGGATGATGATGGTGATGATGAGGATGATGATGGTGATGATGATAACAGTGATGATGATGATGGTGATGGCAGTGATGATGATGACAGTGATGATGATGATGATGATGATGATGGTGATGGTGATGGCAGTGATGATGATGACAGTGATGATGATGATGGTGATGACAGTGATGATGATGATAGTGATGATGATGATGGTGATGATGATGACAGTGATGATGATGATGGTGATGGTGATGGCAGTGATGATGATGACAGTGATGATGATGATGGTGATTATGGTGATGTGATGGCAGTGATGATGATGACAGTGATGATGACAGTGGTGATGACGGTGGTGATGAGGATGATGATGAGGATGATGAGGTTGATGATGGTGATGATGATGATGATGATGATGATGATGATGATGACAGTGATGATGGTGATGATGGCAGTGATGATGATGACAGTGATGATGACAGTGATGACGATGATGACGATGATGATGTATCACACCCGAACAAACCTGATGAAGTACACAACAGTCTGCTCCAACGTTTGTGTCAAATTTTAAGAAATTCCCTCAAGTGGTTCTTGAGATTTTATATTCATAAGAATGACGGATGGACAGATGGACAGATGGATGGACAGATGGACAGATGGAAAACCTGACAAGATAAATCTTCCGTCCTTGACTGTCATTCAGCACCGAACCATAAAGACTGTCATGTTACATTAAGGTTATTCACAGAACAATTAACAGAACAATTTCACACAACAAAATAACATGATCTTTCCCCAATATTCAAGAACTCTGCGAATTCCATGACTTTTCCAGGTTTTCCATGACTTTGGGAAGCCTGTATACAGTATATGCTAGTGACAAAACGTCGGTGTGTTTAAGACAAATTATTTAATAGTTTGGAATGAAAACAAACCTGATCGACTGTCATTATGAGGCTCCGCCCATCACCTGACTCACCTGACTCACCTGACACACACACACACACACACACACACACACACACACACACACACACACACACACAGAAGATTGACCTTCAGGCTTTTACCTAAACTTCCACTGAGGGAGGAGGACGGCTTCGGGAGGGAATACTGGAGTATGACCACTTCAACCAGCTGCTGACTGGACACACTGAAGGAGATATTTAACCCTCTGTGGTTCGGTGCTGCCTCTCGGTAACGTTACACACACAGTGAGTCACTGTCTGGACTTGTTTGTGATCTGACCAGCACACACTCGTGCTGCGCTGCTGTGTGTAGCTTTTTGTTCTCTGTTTTGTGTGCGATGTGCTTTTTTGTGTTGTTTTATGTGAGTGTGAGTATTGGACACTGCACAAAAAATAATAATGTAAAAAAAAATAAATGATGCTGCTAATCATTGAAATATCCTGAGCTGGGATCATCAAAAAAATCTTTGAAGCATGGAGGATATTGATAATAATTCATTTCTCTGGCAGGTAAATGGTTACCATTCTGAAAATTGATGAATATTTGATGTGTTACGATTAGGACTGATGCTGGTTAAAAAAATAAACTCAATAAAAGTAGAAAATTACATAATGTATAATATTTTTTAAAGCTTGATTTTGAAAAGTGTATTTTGTGTGCAGAGCGACATATGTGAGCGTGTGATATTAAAGTGGGCCTAAAGAGTTAAAGAGCAGACGTCAGCGGGTTGTTTGTGCGGTAAGAGTGACGGCAGGAAGTGTCTGAGCCTGCTGGGTTTTCTGCTTCCCTCAGAGAAGAGATGGCATCCAGATCAGAGGAGGATCTCCGCTGTGGCTCTGTCAGGAGGTCTGCAGAGATCCCGCTCTGTCATGTGGCCACCGCTCCCGTACAGAGCGTCTGCAGAGCGGCCGGACACAGACTCAGGAGGGTCCGCTCTGGAAGAGGAGATCCTCAGGAGAAGATCCAGCTTTAAAGTCGCAGGTACAGGATGTGAGTGAGGGTCTAGCTCAGAGTCCTCTCTGCAGTCCAGACCAGCAGCAGCTGGTGTGTGTCGTCTGCACAGATTCAGAGAAACACGCCGACCACACGCTCAGTCCCGCCGATGTCGCTGCTCCACAGCACAGGAGGAAACTCCAGGAGACGGAGGAGTTAAAGGTGTTTGAACGAGTCAAAGAGTTTTCTGATCAAACAGCAGCACATGTTCGTGTCCCGGCCCGGCGCACAGAGACGCAGATTAAGGAGCAGCTTAAGAAGCTTCGCCGGTCTCTGGAGGAGGAAGAGGAGGCCAGGATGGCTGCACTGAGGGAGGAAGAGGAGCAGAAGAGTCAGAGGATGAAGGAGGAGCTGGAGGCTCTGAGCAGAGAGATAGCAGCTCTTTCAGACACAATCAGAGACACAGAGGAAGAGCTGAGAGCCGAAGACGTCTCCTTCCTGCAGAGATACCAGGCTGCGGTGGACAGAGTCCAGCGGCGCCCCTTGCTGGAGGATCCACAGCTGCTCTCAGGAGCTCTGATAGACGAGGCCAAACACCTGGGCAACCTCACCTTCAACATCTGGAACAAGATGAAGGACACGGTCTCCTACAGTCCTGTGATCCTGGACCCAAACACTGCGGATCCAGACCTGGTCCTGTCTGCAGATCTGAGCAGCGTGAGACAAGGACAGAGACAGCAGCTTTCTGACAATCCAGAGCGCTTCGAGAACCTCTACTACTACTCCGTCATTGGCTCGCAGGGCTTTAAGTCGGGGACCCCCAGCTGGGTCATGGAGTTGGGGGACAGCGAGGAGTGGAGGCGGGGCGTGGCTCCAGAGGAAAGCAGAAATCATGTACGGCTCGTGGCGGCTGCGTCTGCTGGACGGAAAATACTCTGCGGCCACCCCTTCACACACCGACATTGACCTCCGCGTGCAGACACGCGTGACCTTCTCTGACCCCGATACTGGCCTTTTCTGAGAGACCAACGATACTCCTAATCAGGTTTTTTAAATTTATTTATTTTAATTTCTTTTGGTATTTTCGCCCATTTTAATGTAAAAAAAAAAAAAAGGGGGACTGAGATGCAGGTCACCTGTGCACGTCTCTGTGCTCCGCAGAAACAAACTGAACCCCAACATTAACATCCACACCAGCTTTAAAAAGGTGCACGGCTGAGATTTAAAACCGACTGTGACACTTCCACAGCTCCTCCTCAGACCGTCGTCCCGCTGAAAGCACTTCCTCTCCTCAGGAAGGAAACGCAATAAGAGGCAACGCCGGTGCAATCTGCGAGCCGAGCGGCGCAGAGCGGCCCAGGACTAACTGCCTTGCTCAAGAGCAGCTCCCTGCACGCGCTCCGACAAGGCGGCAACCAATGTTTAACAGCGAGTGATGATGTAAGCAGCTGTCAGCCGTCACGTCTGCACAGCGACTCACATCAGAAGAGAGAGGCTGCAGACTGCCAGCTGCTGCCAGCTGCTGCCAGCTCACCAAAATACCTCAATCATCATCAAAACAGGAGGCACAGTGATGATCCTCTGAGAGATTACACACTGTGAGACTAAAAACATAACCTACACACCGAAAGACTAAAAACATAACCTACACACTGAAAGACTAAAAACATTTTCTACAAAATAACCTACACACTGAAAGACTAAAAACATTTTCTACAAAATAACCTACACACTGAAAGACTAAAAACATTTTCTACAAAATAACCTACACACTGAAAGACTAAAAACATTTTCTACAAAATAACCTACACACTGAAAGACTAAAAACATTTTCTACAAAATAACCTACACACTGAAAGACTAAAAACATAACCTACACACTGAAAGACTAAAAACATAACCTACACACTGAAAGATTAAAAGATCAAAGTTTTTTATTTGATCAGTGCTGCTTAGTTTCATCGATTGATCGGATATAAAATTTAAAGACAATTTTAGGCCAATTTAGGGATTTTAGGACATTTTTGGGTTTTAGGAGGTTTTTTTTAATTTAAGGACATTTGTAGGACTTTATGAGGTTTCTAGGATTTTACATAATTTCTAGGATTTAACGGCATGTCTAGTATTTTATGACGTTTCTAGGATTTCAGGACATTTCTGGTATTTTAGGACATTGGTGTCTTATCTGTGTCCTCTCTTGGGGGTGTGGGGGATCCTCCTCTGGCTCTTTTTTGGATCAACAAGCTCTATTTTGATGCCGTTTTGTGCTCTCTGACACCTTATGGAGACTAAAAGGACAAAAACTATTCACAGTGTCACTCACTTTTTTTTTTTTACTGTGAATCAGAAAATGTTTGAGGGGCCACCAGGGGCCCTATCCGGGGACAGATTTGGCCCACAGGCCAAAAGTTGAACATCATTGTGTTAGAGACTCATAATTAAAAATCTGTGATAAGATGAAAAGAAAACTCAACCTGGAGGTACAGAGAAATGCTAAAATGTAAATTTCGGTTGGATTTTTCGGGTGGGATAAGTAACGGGGCTCACACAGAGAAGCAGGGACTCTGTCAGACTTCCTTCAGAGCGAGCAGTCACACAGTCGACTGACAGCAGAATAAATCTCAGCAGCGCAGACGGGAAGCCGTCGGGTCGACATCCAATTTCATCTGAAACCAAGGAGTTAATAAAAGACGCGTTCCGGGGCCGCTGGGGGCCACCTGGGGCCTCCCTCACGTCAAAGTCATTACATTTCCTCTGTGTGAGTCTCCGCGAACACAGATGACAACACTGACACAAGCCCCCTCAAGCTGAACCCAAAAACTGTCTGTCAACCTGTAATGATGTAATAAGGTCTCTGGTTGTCGGCAGCGGCGGCGGTTCTGCGGAGGAATCTGAGCGTGGCCTCGGGGGGCGAGCAGGAAAACTGTGATCAGAGTAATCTACGAGCTGAGAGACGACGTCTGACAAAACCACCTGAAATCTGAACCCAATGCTCCCCTCCAGCTCTCACGCCGTCTTTAACTTTGACTGCAGAGACCGAAGAAACCGGGAGGTCAGTCACAGCCCAGCACAATGCCCCAAAAACCACCTCATGCCACATGAAAAACTGTTTTTAAATTGACATGTCTGCATTAGACGTATTTTATAATCACTATTTCAATTTGTACAGTTTGAGCGTTAATGGTTTGTTATTTAATGAATTTCATTTGAGATAGAAAAACATTTTTAAAATGTACTCTTTTTTAGTACTTTTTATTTTTATTTTTATCATTGACATGTTTTCATTAGACATATTTCATATTCACAGTTTCAGGTTGCACAATTTAAGGGTTAATGGAGACCCGCCTGCTGACTGAAGTTACTCTCGTGTTCAGATTTTCGGATGTTTCCCAAGTGATTCCAGCTCCACCTGAAGAAAATGTTGTTTCATGTTGTTGTTCATGATGCATCAGTCACCAGTCGACCTAAACCAGCAGTCTGGGCTCTAAAAATAACCCGGGCCCAGTCTGCACCAGGAACAGCCTGACCTGACCCAGCCCGGCCTGGATCAGCTCAGCTCTGAAGCAACCTTGTGGTCAGACAGCATCAACAGCTCTGTTGTCCTCTAAATGTCCACGGTGACGAGGCGGTGACGCTGAGGATGAATCAGCAGGACGACTCAACCCACCAAGAACCACCTCCACAGAAACCAACTGCTCTTCAGGTAGAGAGACCGAAGCTCCGAACACACCGAAGCTCCGAACACACAGAGACTCCGAACACACAGAGACTCCGAACACACCGAGACTCCGAACACACCGAAGCTCCGAACACACCGAGACTCCGAACACACAGAGACTCCGAACACACCGAGACTCCGAACACACCGAAGCTCCGAACACACCGAAGCTCCGAACACACAGAGACTCCGAACACAATTTTATTTACTGCCAATTTTTAAAGAAAGAAATGTCTGCTAAAGGTGCAGGCCAAGTTCTATATTTTCTTAGTGATTTTTTTTTTTTAGTTTGGAGAAAAAAAAATCATTGAATTTGTTGGCATTTTTTTCCTTTTTTTTTTTTTTAGGTTTCTGGCCAGTTGTTTTTTTTGGGGGGGGGGGGGTGTCTAAAAATGTTTTCTCTTTGTGTGTGTGACTTGCCTTCCACACCTGCAGGCCATGTCATCTTAAAAAAATTTGATGATTTTCTTGGGGGGTAAAAATTTTTTGGTGTTTATTTTTTAATTGGTGATTTTCTTTTCATGAAATTCTCTACATGCCTATATACGCTGACCTGCTGCCCTGCTGCCCTGTGATTGGCTGATTGGATAATTGCATTAATGAGCAGTTGAACAGGTGTAATTAGGTGTACCTAATTAAGCAGCCGGTGAGTGGATGTGGATTCGGGGCTGTTACTGAAACATTCGGGGCTGAAGCCTCGGACATCAAGACAGAATGACGCACTGCTCATGAGACAGACTGAGAGACACGTGGACAGTCAGAGCGTCCCCTACCTGCTGCTGAGGGTACTGCATCCCTCCCATCGCCATCTGCCCCCTGCCGGGAAGCCCCATGGGGTATCTGTGGGGGGAGGGGGAGCCGTAGGTCTGTGCAGAGTACGGCACCCCCTGCTGCTGGGAGTACGGGTTGTTGTTCATGCCGTAGAGCTGCGAGCGCTTCATCGCCATCGGGTCCATCGGCGGCACCTGGAGGACAGACGAAATGGGACAATGAGTCATGTGGCTCCCTGACTGCAGCTTTACAGGTTTGATTACAGGCGCTTTAACAAGTCACTTTGGTCTTGTGCAGTTACACGTCTCATGCAGTCTGCAGATGCTGATTCACCCCAAAATCCAAAATACTTCCAAAGTTTTTCCCAAGCTGCAGCTGCACCTGCAACACCCAGTATTCATTATAACCACACGTTTTAAATTCTTTTGATATGGTTTATTTTAAACACGTAAAAGCAAAAATAGAGAAACAATTGTACAAACAAGCAGACAGACCAAAAAGTAACATTTACAGACAGTGAGAAACATAAAGCAAAAGAAATGACTTAGTTTACAAATCAGAAAAGGATTAAGAAGAAATTTATTTCATCACAGCTCTTCTCCATTAATCATTTCATTAACCAGCTTCCTTATTAATCTAAACCTATACTCTAATTAACTAAACATACATGCATACATTCATGCACCCAAAATATAATATCCACAATTTTTCAATATTACTTACAGAAAAAAAGGAGGAAGATAAATGAGCAAAAACTAAATATAAAGTAACCAAATAAATAAACAGTAACCGCTGTAAACAGCTGCCGATTGTTTACATGCTGATTCATCTGATGTTACCAAGAAATGTATTTTCTCCCTCAGTCTCAGGCCCATCTGTCTGTACCTGCACTTCATATTCATGTTACAGTTATCGAATAATAAAAAATGTTTAAAATTGCTTTAGTTAACTTTTTATAACCGTATTTCATTCGATGTTATTAAAACTTAATTACATGACAGTAGCTACTTTAACTTTAGAGCAACTGCATTTCATTTAATAATATTGTGTTACAGTAGTTCACATTAGTTCAGATGAACTAATATAGTTGCTTATATATATATATATATATATATATATACACATATATATATTGTATCACCATATAGCCTTAAAAAAATATGGATAGTATTTTACAGCCACATCTCCCAGCCCTACGTTTAAGTATTCGCAATTTTGTAAAACTCAGAGATGATACAAATGTGAGTTAATAATAATATTATTATATTTTATTATATCATATTTAGCAGGTGGAGGACAGTGAACGCATCACAGACCGAAAACTGAGACTGACCTGTCGGTCAGAGCAGATTCACACACTCACACACTCTCTCTCTCTCTCTCTCACACACACACACACACACACACACACACACACACAGTGGGTGACACACTGACACAATAGTGGGCGTGCGCTGTGACTCAGAACAGATGTTTCGCTGCTGCTCAGACGGATAAAAATAGAAACCGTTGGTGGATTTTACAAACAAAAACAAAAAGCTGATCCACATGTTTAACGTCTCCTTTGGTTTCCGTCAGTCAGCTGACGGAGAGGAAATAAAAACAGAGATCGACACGTGCAGCAGCTCTGCCGTTCGGGAAATCAACTGATCAATAATCAGCTGATTGATCACCGGGAGGACGGCAGACGATCTGACGGTTTGATTCTCACAAAGATCGACGATGAGCGTCGACGTGTTGAAGCGGTGAATCTGTGAACTTTTGCACTTTTTCTGGACAATATTCTGCACAAAAGAACCGCCTCTAAAAACTGCACCGTTTTTCATTTTTATTCAGACGTTTTAAATGTTATCAGGGTTGCAGCAATTTACCAGTTTTAATGTAAAACATGACAGGATGGAGGAGAGATTATCATATCGTGTTTTCTAGTCATAATTATGGTGACAAAACATTTGTGCAACCAACACTAACCTTTCTGATTTATTAATTTGACCAATAATAATAATAATTATTATTATAATGTTATACTATGAATACTATGAACCCACAATATTTTCTAAACGACTATTGTACGGTGAAAATCTCAAATCATTTCAACCTTAGTTTTTCATATTTTCCATGTACATCTCTTCTCCATGTCTCCTAATTTTATTTTTTATGTTATTTTGTGTACAATAGCTTATCTTTGATATTGAAAAAAGTGCAGTTGATGGAAAATCTTGCCTTTGTTTTAATTATTTTTTTTAAAAAAAGGGGGGAGGTCAAGTCTTGATTATAGTGACAAAACATTTGTTCAGCCAAAACTAACCCTTCAATTTCAGACCAATAATAATAATAATAATAATAATAATATAAAATAATAAACATTTTTTAAAGAAATAAGAATTAGATGAAGAATAACACTGATAGTTATAATAATAATATTAATCATTATAATAATAATGTAATACCATACAAAATATCATGCTTGTGCAACCTTTTTTTCTATGTAAATTTCTTCAATTTTTTTATCTATGTCTCCTGATTTTTTCAATTCTTGATCTTATTTCTCTTCATCACAAAGCTCCAGTGATTCAGGGCGCTATATTGTCAGAAAGTGAGTACAAGTTATCCAGCGTGTTTTCTTTCGTGTCTAATCAGCTAAAAATCAGAATGGTTGTGTTTTTATGACCTTAAATGGAATCTTAAATTATATGTACATAGAAAGCAGGTTCACGTCTACAGGATGTAGATTTTAAGGGTCTTTCGTCAGTGTTTTCCCGGTTTGATCAGCTGCTGTGTTTGTTTTGGAGAGGAGGCGAACTCAGTGCAGAATTCAGTTTCCAGTCAAAACCTCCTCAACAGCCACCACTGAAGGAATTCTGACCAGGAGACGTTTCAGCTGGTTCAAATCTGCAGTCCTCACTGCCTGACACCACTAAATCCCCCAAAATCTGACACGCTGGAGCTTTAAAGTACATTACTTGACTAATTGTACTCAGTTACTTTCCACCACTAATAAAACGTAACTGGAAACTACTGACGATCAATTCAACACATTCAAACTATATAAATATAATCATGAGAACACCTACTTTATTTACTCATCTAACGCCTCAATTATTATTATAAAAAACAAAACATCATTGTACCATAACTCAGCCCCACAATATCATCAAAGTATTGAAGTAATTGATCATAAATATCACAATACTTGATTTTATCCATTTATCCCATCCCTAGGAGGAAGTAGTATCAAAAGTACTGCAGTTAAAGCACAAAAGGACAGAAATGATTTAAAGTAAAAATACTAATTAAAGAGAAATCCTAGAAATGCCCAAATATTCTATTAGTCTCTCAAATCACAGAAATGTCCAAAATCCAAAAAAGGTCCTACAATCCTAAAAATGTGCTATAATCTTAAGAATGTCCTAAAATCATGAAAATGTCCTAAAATCCTGGAAACAACCTAAAATTCCAGAAAGACCCTTAAATCCTAAAAATGTCCTAAAATCCTAGAGCGGCGTATGAAGCTGCTGTGACTGGCCCCTGGCCCCTGGCCCCCTGTCATCTGTAACAGCGGCCCATGAAGCCAGCTGAGTGTCCCTGCTGTGGGAGGTGCTGTCATGGTGTGGCTGGTCAGGTGAACTTTATTTTAATTTCAGGTGTTTTATAGACAATTGTCCCTGTCTGACACGCAGGAGCAGTGACCGGGGACAGGAGCCGCGCACCGGGCTGCGGCCTCCGGCGGGCCCGGGCGGCTGCAGCGGTGTGCCCGGTGCAGGGCTCCAGTGTTGTGCCGGCGGTGGTGGGCACGTGGCTAATCTGCATGTGTGAAGGTCAGGGCTCCTGAGCGGAGATGGGGCCATAATAACAGCGGGCTGCCTGCCAGCTCAGGCCGGAGCACAGGCTGCCCGGAGCGGCACACTCACCGCTGACACACCGGGAGGACATGCCGGTGTGTCGACACCACAAAGCGGGACAAATGACACTAAACATCCCGGAGACTTAAAATCATCTCAGAGATAATTAGTGAAGCAATTAGATCCTGTCAGGGCTAACGGGGCTGTCAGAAAAACACCAGCAGCTGACGGACATCTCATGCCACCAAATCTCTGCTCTGAAACTGCAAATCGTAAATAAAATCAGATGAATATAATATTTTTCCGTGATTTGAGAACAGGGGCTGCCTCCGTGCACACAGACGGTCTGTTCGGGCCTGTTCGGCTCGGTTACCTGCAGCTCTGCTGTTAGCATAGCGAGCTAAACACGGAGTCACCTTGGACACGGAATCGAAACACTGACTTTTACCGACAACTGTCAGCCCGCGCTGTTGTTATTTACCGCTGTGTGTTAAATTAATTAACTGTGGATAAAGGTGTGCTTATTTAAAAGTCAAAATGCTCAAAAGTGTCGAGCTGTGTAAATGATCTGCAGTGGAAATAAAAAAAACAAAGCTAACTCACCCAGCTAGCCGCTGTGCTAACCTGTTAGCATTAGCCGCGGTGCTAAGTTAGCACCGCGGCTAATGCTAGCAGGTTAGCTGTGATATCGCTCCTCCGTCAGGTGAGTGTGTTACCTGTCAGCAGCAAAACAGCGCAGTTTAATGAAAAACATTCACCTGAGATCTGCCGCCGCCCTGCCCGTTGCTCCCGGGGCTCATGGCCGGGTGGTTTCTTTGTTGTCCTCCCCAGCCGTGAGCAGCCGCCGAGCCGTACTGGGAGTCTTTAGTCGGCCCCAGGCTCGGCTGTTGTTGTGCGGCAGAAGGATTATTATAATCGGGGTATCCGCTTCCATAGCCCCGCATCATGGGGCTCGGAGACGTCAATAACTGGTTTAAAGTCGGTGTGGCTCCGGAGGGGTGCTGCTGCTGCTGGCCCTGTCCGGGGAACCGCTGGAAGCCCCCGCCGCCGCCTCCAGCCGGGGAGCTGGTGGCAATCATAGCCGCTTTGGCGGAGCTGCCGGCGGCCGAGCCCATCAGGTTATTCCCCTGCCGAGAGGGGCTCATCATGCCCCCGTACCCACCACTCCCATAGCCGGGCCGGTAGTTTGGGTAGTGGTTGTAGGGGCTGTTGTTGTTGTAGCCTTCGTGGGAGTTCTGGACCTGATCCATGGTGCTGAGTACCGAGAGCGCCGCCGCCGTTACCCCAGTCCCTGGGCTTTGTTGTCCGCCATGTTGATCAAAGCGCGGCCCTCCTCTTCCATAATAACGATCCGACCCGCTGCCTCCTGCAGGAGGACGGCTGCTGCTGCTGCTGCTGTCGGCGGCTGATCCGAGGCTGGCATCCATCCGCTCCTCCTCCTCTTCCTCCGCCTCCCCCTCCTCCTCCTCCTCCTCGCTCCTGTTCAGCTGCTGACGGCGCTCCGCTGCTCGGCTGCTCCCCGCCGGGAGGACGTTTCTTTCCCCTCCATGATGCTCCC
>NC_142191.1:322500-365000 GCF_026936395.1 Plectropomus leopardus | reverse complement strand
GAAATATGAATTAGACTCTTCTCAGCTGGTTTGGCTCAATTACATTCAGGGTTTATGTTTGAAAAATGCAATAAAACAGCAACAGAAAACGTGATTCTCACCCCTTTAAACTCTTGAAGTTGTAATTATTTATCAGTGAGGTAATGATATTTAAGAAGTTAAATTTGTCTGAGGACAGAAACGAAAATCTCCTTAGCTAGCATTCAGTAGTTTGCTATCTATCCAGCTAGCTGACCGGCTGTTAAAAATCTCGCTAACGCACTGAAAATGAATTTGATATTTGTTTTTATTATCTCATATACAGTAAGGCAGTTTTTAACAGTAGCTGTAGTCCCCCTACAGAGCGCTGCAGGATGATGTTTTTCTGAAGCTAACATCGTCCTTCTTTTCTCGTCAAAAAGCCTCTGGGATGTTTCCATTGGACTTTGGATCATTGCAGAAAATGAGCTCTGTGGTGAAACGTTTATGATGCTTCCAGGTTTTGTTCAGCAAGATAATCTTCACCAGTGAACTGCACTTTCAGGATTTCTGAGGCATTAATATGATCAGTAGAAGCAAAAAGCTAATAACACAGTTATGCTGGTTTCAATATGTTTTTAAGAGTATAAAGGGGTGAGGCTTGAATCTGAAAGCAGGTAAAGCAGCAGCTCTGCATTACAGAATACATCAATTATTCCAATGATGTTTTTTTGTTTTTGTGCCAAGCTTTGATTTTTGTTTTCTAGCTGCTCGAGTTTTCTAGTTTGTGCCTAAATGTCCTGTTTTCTTCATTGATGCATCGCTGTCAGGTCCGACAGTGAAATGTTGCCACAACGCTGACAAAGCAACTCTATTTTCTCTTCTGAATCTTTTTTTTTTTGCAGGTTTGAAGCTTTTCCTGAGAGGCAGTGTGGGCGTTCAGCTCAGCTGTTTCTTTCCTTTTTATTTCCAAGAAGCGTTGGCAGGTTTGAGTGACCGCTCACCTCAGGTTAGAGAACAGTCGCCAACCGATACTGTGGACGGTCCGCTCTCCATTAGGCTTTACGTTACATCTTGCAGATGACTGGATGTCCTTCCGTACAGCTGAGGGAGGAGGGGTGTGTGTGCAGTGTGCATCCGGCCGTGGCGAGAGGATAATGGGAAAGCAAAGAGCATCATTACCTCTCTCCATGCTGCTCTGCACCGCTCGCCTCCCCCAAACCGCAGAGAAAAGACGGAGTGGACGCCATTGTTTTGACGCTTCGGATCTGGACTCGATTTAATTTTTGACTATGCTGTGAAAATGTTTTTATAACTTCAGGCACAATTTCTAAGACAGCAGCTTTCACTAACTTGAAGCATCTAAAGCACCGACAGCATGCGCTGAGTTCAGAGCCGGCCCAAAGCAGACGTGACTTAAGTGACTTTAACGAGTTGAAAATGTGAACTGCTGTTTGGTTTCTCTATTTTTATTTTTTTTATTTTTCTGTCATAACTTAAGACACACTAAGATTTTGGAACAAATGTCTTCAGAAACATTTTTAGAAAGGAAGAAACTTTGCCTCTGTTAAATAATTGTTTAATCCTACAGGGACTACACTATTAAAGCAGATATAGTGATGAAGCCCTCAGACCTACACTGTAAAAAGACTCTGGGGAAGATGGGAGAAAAACATACAACGTGTATTGTATGTACACTGCTCAAAGAAAATATTTGTTTTAATTTAAAAAAAAGTAAGTGTCTGGGCTGCCTTAATATTTTAAGTTGACAAAATCTGAGAAGACAATTTAAGGTAATTTTTTAATGATTCCACTTGTCTCATCAAATTCAGTCAACTTAGAATAGTAAGGCCGTCCGGACACTAACGTAAAGTCAAAACAAATATTTTCTTTGTACTGTGTACACACAATATACTTTGCATGTTTTTCTTTGGGTGAGTTTGTGCAAACTGTTATTTATTTTTTTGTGTATGTGTCCCCTCTCTATAGTCGGAGGTTTTGTGGGTCCTTGAACGCAGCGCAGGTGAAATTCTTCATTCGATTTTTTTCCCTCAGTAACAGTTTGCGAGTCACTGGGTGGATAATTGATCTGTTGATCTGATCAGAGTTGATCTGATCAGAGTTGATCAGATCAGATTGATGGGCAAGATGATCAGCTGCTGCAGAGAGGAGTCAATGTTAACTATTAAATACAGCAAAATTAATGATGGAGTTTCACTTTCGCCTGACGTTCTGCTGCTCCATCTGTGGTCAGAGTACTCTTTGCATGCCAACATTGTGGTGCAATGCACAAAGGGTTTATATATTCCAACAATATTCCTAATGAACGGTGCAGCTTCAAAAATAGAAAATCAATACTTGTTGGCAGATATTTTAATCTGAGCCCCTAACTAACGCACCTCCACGTTAAAGTTTGGTGTTTAGTGAGTGATGAACTCAGCAGCATTTGGGTGACCAAAGTCTGGGTTTCTAGAGAATTGTAACAAAATCAGAAAGTGTGTCTTAAAGTTAAAATATTCCTTGTTTTTTTGTGCTTTTTATGTGTTTTTTTTTTCTTAAAATAAGTCTCTACATGATAGGTTTTGTTTAATTTTACCAGGTGTTTTTTATGTTTGGGTGGTTAAATCCAGCTCCCACCCTCAGGGCGCTTTGGGCCGGCCCCACGTGAGAAGCTGCGTCTACAGCGGGAAACTGATGGCTTTTCAATTTCAGAGCTCAGATTTTTTTTTTACTGATCAGCAGGTTCAGCTTCTTTTTTTTTTCAGACCTTTGGTTTGGGAGCGCTGCAGCAGTTTTTAAAGGATTTACAGCGTTTGGTTCCTGTGCACGTTTTTTGGCCTGTCTTTTTGTCAGCTTTTTGTCTTGTTTCTGAGACACTGAATCCACAATCTGTCCTTTCCAGCATTTGGTAATTATTCCCCCTCCCTCACACCTCCCCCAGCCCACCTCCCCCTCACTACCAGCCAGGAAGCCTCAGCTGAAAACTCCTCATTTCAGTGCTCGGCGGTGAGGATTAGACGTACTCCTGGAGGCTGTAGCTGTCCTTGATGTCTTTTGGAGGGAGTTTGGAGGGAGACGAGTGCTGCTGGTCCTGTTCAAGTTTCTCCTGAGCAGATTTCTGCTGCTTCACTTTGTCCATCTGCAGCCGAACGGTCTGCCTGTTTTTTGGCTGCACACGTCCCGTCTGCAGCTCGCGCCTACGCTGCTCATCTCGGTACGGCACAAATCTGTCATGGTCGGCGGAGGAAACGTAGTCCGGTCGCCTTGATCTTTTTCCAGGACACGACAAACAAAAAATCACTCCTCCAGCCAGGAGGAAGCCGGCAGAGATAAAGGTGACGCACAGAGCTCCTCCGGGCTGATATTTACTGCTGTCCGGCAGGTCCGTGGTCAGGAAGGCGGTGATGACTTCATTGGTGAACCAGGACGCAGGGACCAGGACAAGGAGGCTGGCCAGGATAAAGCAGCCCCCCGCAGCGATGGCCGTGTGCCCCTTTGCTCGGTGGCTGCCCCCCCAGCGAGTACATTTAAGCCCCAGGGAGGCGAGGCAGAGTCCGAACGCCGCCACCATGCAGGACAGGACCATGGCGGCCCGAGCCGTCTGCAGATACGCCGGCAGTGACAGCACCGAGTTCTTCATTGTGCAGCTGAAGACGCCGGAGCTGTACCACACGCAGTCCATCCACAGCCCCTGCATCTGCGAGATGGGGGTCATGATGCTGGACCACACGCTGACGCTCACCTTCCAGTTGGGGAGCAGAGTGGCAACGGTGGTGCCCACGACGCCCAGGAGCGCCAGGGCGAACGCCAAGATCTGAACGGCGGCGGACAGCATGGCTCAGCCCCCCCGTCCAGAGTCCCGGACGGGTCCTGATAGCAGATAATTCCTCAGCGAGCTGCAACCAGAGGAGAGACCAGGAGTGAGCGTGGGAGCGTGACGGACGCACAGCTGAGGCTGCTGATGGCTTTCTCTGGCTGCGTTTCTTCCCTTGCGCCGTCTGATTGCCTGCATTAGTTACTCTGCAGCTGATGTGGTGATCATTGACACTCAATTATGTCCATTTAAAGCTGCAGCGTCCCTCGGGTATTCCCCTCCGAGGAGAAACTGTCAGCTGCGGCAGAGTGAAGTTATTTATTCAGCCCTGAGACATCCAAAACCAAAGGAGACAGGAAGTTGTGTGAGAGCTGGAGTCGTACCTGTGCTGTGTCTTTGGCAGCGTCTCCTGAAGTGATTCCTGAGGACGGAGCAGAGACAATGAATGAAAACAGGGTGTGTGGGTTAACCGCCCTCCGCCTGCTGTCTCCTTGGCAACTGTACATACATTTTCATCCCATCCTGCGTCCTGGAAAACACACACCAGGCGTCCTTTCTTTGAGTTTTTCTCACCCTGAAAGGAAGAAAGCTTCCAAACTGACCAAAGTCCGCTTCAGGAAGCAGCTTTTGGTTTGGACCCTGAAGGTCACGGCTCTCGGCTGAAGGAGCCGCAGAGTGGCGTTCTTATCTGATGAGTTGATGGCGAGGTATGATGGAGCCTCGCTGCGCCGCAGAAATGCTTCTCTTTGTCGCCTGCGGCCAAACAAAAGCAGCCGTTCACCTGAAGATGTTCCTGATTTTCTTTGGACAGTTAGATTTTGTTTTTGTGCTCCCGCAGTGACGGAAAGAGTTTTATGAGCCGTGCGACCTCCTGAAAATGAAGGCGGAAGCTCGTTACTGATTATTACAGATCATATCTGCTGCTCCGGCTCCTTCGCAGTCACATTTCAGACCACTTTGTGCTTTTAAAACAATCAGCGTGCACCAGCGGGTCGTGATTTCCACCCTGGTTTGGTGATAAAAACCGCAGAGCGGTTCTTTGTCCAGCTGCAGAGTGGAGGTGTCGCCCGTCATGTGACTGCGTGAAGAATCGCCCTCTGCAACACGGTGATAAGCAGCCCGCCCGCTCGGCTGAGAGGGGACCCAGCCGTCCGTCAGGCGGTCGGTGGCAGCCTGTTATTATGATAATCTCAGGGCGTTATCAGCCTCAGACCTGCACAGACACGAGCTCAACGAGCCGCCAAAACAATAAACACTCGTTTTCTCGCAGTTTGAGCCGCCAGCCCGATCCGGCCGGTGGGAAAATACCACGCCAAAGCCTCGGGAGCGCCACTTTACCCATCAACACTGACTCACTCATGTTTCTGTGCTGATTCAGTAACTCACAACAAATAAAAACACGGCGAGGACGCCGCTTTCCCACCGCAGACACAGAGCGGTGACGTCATCGCGTACGCCAAACCAGCGAGTGCAGTTTGAGAGGGCAGATTTCACAGCGAGAGGGTCTTTCATTTATTCTACGTTTATGGTGACAGTTTCATTGTTGCCATTTCTTTTTGTGTCTTTTGAAATGTTTGTTGTTTTGTATGACTTATAATGTTTCTTTTTTCTTTTGTGTAATTTTTGGTTCTTTTGTTCTTTAATCTTTTTTTTTTAATAAATTTTACTTAATTTTTTTGTTAATTTTATTGTTTAATTTTTTATACTTTTCTCATGTCATTTTCATTTTTTGCTTTTTCTTTTTGTTTTAACATGTTTAATTTAAAGATAAAAGTTGAACTTTTAATGTTTTGTTTTTCTTTTGCATCATTTTTTGTTTCTTTTATTTAATCTTTAATCTTTTACCTTTATTCTTTATTTGTTCATTTCCTTCTTTTTTATAAATCTTTCTTTTGTTTTTGTTACTTATTTTCTTTCTTCGTGTCTGTTTGTGTAATTTAAAAATGTTGGACTTTTAAGGTTTTGTTTTTCTTTTTTAAATTTTTGTTAATTTTATATTTACAAATTTCACATTCACACATATATTGTCTGTCTACTTACACAATTACTACTGAGACAAATCTATATTAATAATAATAATGATAATAATAATAATAATATTAATAATAATAATAATAATAATAATAATAATAATAATAATAATAATAATAATAATGTCACTTTGATTAATTGCTTTGTCTATAAAAGGTCAGAAAATAGAGAACAAAAGCCTGAGGGGACGTCCTCAGATGCCTTTTTTTTTGTGTGTTTTTTTACTTGATTATTGTTTTAAAAGAGCAATAAATTATGAAAACAGACGAGATGAAAATGATGATTTTAGTGGTAATCTGCAGGGATGGACTGAGTGTGTGTGTGTGTGTGTGTGTTGATGTGTAAAAACAGTGGCCTGTTCCTTTAAATGCTATGTATAATAACTCATGTTGAGCCGCTGCAGCGTTCACACGCACACTGAACACTTTGTGTTAATATCCAGCTGCTGCTGCTCACTGGCGTGCGACATGGCGGCGGGACGGCGACGGCGCTCTGTCAGACTCTGGAGGTTTGAGTCGACGCCTGCGGGCCTCCACGGTGTGAACCAGGCCGGGCTGAACGTCCCGCTGCTGCAGAGGACACGCCGACAGCATTCACATCGAAACGTGTTCTCAGATTTTCACCCTGAAGCTCAAACATTTATTCTGTTTCACTTTATGTTTGTTTTTTTGGGGATTTTTCTTTTTAAATTGTTCTTTATTCTTTTTTTGTGTGTTTTTTTGTGACATTTGGTGGAAACTTGAGATTTGTTTTATTATGATAATTTATAAATGTATTATAATTATTGCTATTATTATGTATAGATTAATAATTGAATTCTTTTGTCTGATTTATTTGTCAGTTCTCTTTTGTTTAATCTTTACTTTGTATCAGTTTCCTTTTTTATTCATTATTTCTTTTTTTTTAAATGTCTTGTTAGAATTAATGTATTGTTTTTGCGTGTAATGTTTAGTACATTTTCTTTTGTTTACTCATTTATTTGTATTTTGTCATTTTAATTTTTTTCTAGTTTATGGTTTCTTTTAAATCTTTTAATTTTTATGGTTTTTCTTACATTTTCTTATATTTTACTTGTCTTTTGTGTAATTTCAAATTATTCTTTGTTGATATTACTTTGTTAGTTTGCTTAATTTGTGTTTGTTTGTGAAACACTTATATATGAGTGTGTGTGAGACTTTCAATTCTATATGTTGTTTTGCCGAATTAAAAAATGTGTTTTCAGACTTTTTTGGCTGGACCGTTGTTTTGTTGGTGCTCTCACATTTCTGATTATTTAAGAACTTTTCTTTAAAATAACAAAAAGATGAACAGATTTGATAATCATCTGACTGTAGGTTGTTTTTACTTCATATTTTGAATTAAATTATTAAATATTTATAATTATAAATATTATCAAATTGAATAGAATTTTAAATGTTGCAGAAGAAAAAAACAGTTTGTTCTGCTGACACTCATGAAGAAGTCGTTCATCCACACAGATTAACTCAGACTGATTCAATGACTGAAATTAGCTTCACATCAAGGCACACAGTTTGACCTCTGACCCCCACATTCACAAAGATAATAGTTCAGAGCTGAATCAAACCATCTGGCAGAAACACACACACACACACACACACACACACACACACACGCTTGGCCTCACCCCCTGAGGCTCCATCAACCATCATCGGCACACAGACAGGAATACAAATGAACTGCATTATCTCGGCTGAACAAACACACACACACACACACACACACACACACACACACACACACACTTTATCTTGTGGTGCCATGCCGTTATTGATTTGTTGGTATTACAGTGTGATATTCAGATTAGGGCTGTACAGAGGCTCAGTGTGTGAGTGTAGCTGCTGACAGTCTGGGATATGTCAGTGTGTGAGTGTAGCTGCTGACAGTCTGGGATATGTCAGTGTGTGAGTGTAGCTGCTGACAGTCTGGGATATGTCAGTGTGTGAGTGTAGCTGCTGACAGTCTGGGATATGTCAGTGATCAGCAGCTACATTGACTGTGACAGGTCACCTAGTGGAAATAGCATGTATTTCCTCCATATGCCAAATATGGTCAAAATGACCTCATCAGGTGGAAAATAGTCAAAATGACAAATTCAGAGTCAAAAGCCCAGAATGACACCCAGAAATAATACAAGTCCTGTTTTTCTGCTCTGATGGCTGTGGGATCAAAAATGTCAGTTTGAATGGGTTTCAATGGAGCATTTTTGGACCTGAACAGTCTGAATGTAACTATTTAGTTTCCACAGTGTATTTTAGACTTATTGTAGGAGCTGAGCTGCAAATTCACTGATTACACTCAAATACACAATCTGGACTACATTTAGGACACATGCATCAACACACACACAGTTATCACAACAGGAAGAAGGAAAGAGACTAAAATGAGACAAACAGTCTCTAAAGGGTTAATAAAGAACAAACTGTAAACATGTCCTTTGAAAACAAAGTAAGATATACGATAAACTCACCAGCTGAGAGACGAGATGATTTCATCATCCTACAGCTACTGAGAGGACACACACACATACACACACACACAGCCTGTCAGGTGTGTGTGTGTGTGTGTGTGTGTGTGTGTGTGTCTAAATGCAGATGTTCAGCACATTCCTGCTGTTCAAACACAACACACTGACTGTGTGTGACAGCAGGGGGCAAACTGCGGCCCGCAGCTCAAATCCGGGCCTCTAAAGCCTCATTCCACACACACACACACACACACACACACACACACACAATCTGACAACTACATATACACATACAGGAATTTGGGACATAAGATAAAGATATAGAATCAATTTAAAAATATAAATGAAAACAATCGAATATAAAGAACACAAAATGTATGTACGGTGCAATGAAGGGATTGTACAAGACAAGACAAACACACTAATATTTGTGGTTTTTGTGTGAGAGGATAAGTTACAGCCGGCGTTCACACGCGGGTCACATGACTGTGCAGCTCACCTGTGTGAGCGCTGTAATTCCAGCCTGAGCCGGACGGTGGAGATGAGTCAGTCAGGCCGAGTTAAAATTTTATTTGAATTCAGTGACTCAAAATGTGCTCGACCAAAGCGGGACGCTTAGAGAGAAAACGGTCAGGACGAAGTGACGTTATCGACGAGAAGCACTGACAAAAATCTGACATAATGTACATTTTTATAACAATCAGAGGCGTTCGGTTCCTGCAGGTTTTCGGTTGTTATTTGTGCGTTTGATGAGAAACAGGTTTTAAACGTCAGCGTGTATCTTGGTGAACGTGCAGAAACAAACTGCAGCCTGAAGATCAAATTCAAACACAAATAAAAATTAAAGCAAAGTGCTGACAGTAGAATTATGACAATAAATCTAATGTTGACTTTATTTATGTGTTTGTTGTTTTCATCAGTAAAAAAAGACGAGACGCGGCCGCTCTCATCGAGCTGGTGGACCCGAATCAGTGTGACACGAAGGTTTTGCTCTCTCCTCCGTACGGCCGTTACTGTGGCAACAAGAGCTGAGGTGACTCAACACACACACACACACACACACACACACACACACCTCAAATACTCTCTCTCTCTCACACACACACACACACACACACACACACACACACACACCTCAAATACTCTCTCTCTCTCTCACACACACACACACACACTTTTAACCTTCTATTCTTTCTAAAATTGTATTTCCTGCTACAAACTGAAGATTCAGAGCAAAAAAAACGAGACAAGACAAAAACTGACCCGATGTTCCTCAGTGAGAAAACACACACACACACACACACACACACACACAGTCGGCAGCATTTAAAGTAAATAATTGTTAAATACTTATTAAATACTCATTTATTGGACTTTAAAAGGATGTACACAAATATTTAAGAAAATAAATTACCAAATACTATAATATAATACAGCCAATAAAAACAACTTGAGTTTCCAGAGAAACGCTGACGTCAGCGTTTCAGTCTCGAAAGTATAAATATAAAAACTGAAGGGCTTTGATCGGATCCAGCAGCGCCAAACTTTCCCTCCAAACTGCTTTTGTCAAGAAAATCTGTGAGACAGAAAACTATGACCGAGAGTTAAAACTGTACACGAAAAACATTTACGACACCAAAGCGACGTCACGCAGCACTAAAAAAAATACTGACGCGTCCATTCAGGCGGCGTAATCCTGAAGAGCCAAACGTCCGTCCGGTTCTCACTTCAACACAGACGGACTTCAGTCAGGACTCAGAGACGCCACAAAGACTGTTGTTATTTTTGAGTCTTCGGTCCTTTTAAAAAGCGGTTCGATCCACAGTGAGATTTTGAAAATATTAAGAGAAATGTTTTCTTCAGTATTCCTTCAAGAGAAACCAAAAGTTCTCCTCTGGCAGGAACCTAAAGACGCCGCCGTCCTTCGTCTTCGTTTCACCTCATCAGATCTTCATCTGAATTCCTGAAGAGTTAAAAACGTTTCGGAGGTTTATTTGTTCGCTCTGTTGATGCAGCAGCTCAGTCGGGCTCGATTCGTTCGGTCCTGAACGGAGAAACTTTGGTTCTGAAACACTGTGAGGAAAAACTTTTCGAGAACAAAACCCAAAAAGTTTTAAAGAAAAGAAAGACAGGAAATTGTAATAAATTCAAGAATAAAATCAGAATTTAACGAGAACTTTCAGACGAGTTGTGAAAATCAAAATAAATGATTTTATGGGGAAAAAAGTGTTGCAGTATTTTATTTCAAAAATAAACAAAAGGTTGTGACTTTCAGAAAAAAGGAAAAAAAATTAAAGGTCAAAATTTTGTAAGATGAAAATGTTTGAGATTCTTTCAGAATTAAATTCACAATAAAGTTGTGATTTTATGAGAAAGTATTGTGATATTTTAAAAAATAAACTTTTTTTTTTCGAAAAAAGAGTCAAAGACAGACTGAAGTCTCCTCATCCTGATTTAAAGAACATAATGTCACTACATTTGTCTTAAAAATGATTTTTTTCTCAAAATGTCTTTTGTCGCTTTTAATAAAATTTAATTACTTTGCTGTAATATTAAAATATTCTCTGAGTTTTGTTTGTATTTTTGTAACATTTGAACTTTTTTCTCAAACTGTTTTGATTTTATTCTGTAAATGTGTTTCTGCTCACACTGACTCAAACTGAAGAAAGAAATCTCGGAAATTTCTGACGTTAGCTGGTCAAATCTCAGCTGATCGGACTTCCTCTTCTGGAATCACGCATTTGTTTTTGCGAGCAGAAGTTACTGTTGTTGTTGAGCTCCTCGCCGATCAGACGGCTGCCAAAAGTCCTCATATCCCAAAATGTTTTGATGAGACTTTTTCCTGCCGTGTGATCTTGCGGTGACGACAGTCAGCTGATATGTGAGAACTTCCTGTGATGGAGGTCGGATGTGAGAAACAGTTTTCCGGTCCTGAGTCTCCTCCGTGTTAGCACGTTAGCATTAGCGCTGCAGCGCGGGCACGGCGGGCTGCAGCGCGGCGTCGTAGAAACAGTCCTCGTTGATCACGGAGCTCATGCTCTGAACGCTGAAGTCTCTCTCCAGCAGGCTGCTCAGGTCCGCCCCGTCTCCTTGGCGCAGGCTGGATCTGCGTCTCTTCTCCGCCGCCGCCCCTCGCTCCTCCTCCTCTGTGAAGTTGAGCCTCTGCAGCTGGGCCTCTAGCTCACCGGTCAGGGAGCACAGTCTGGTCCTCTTCCCCGCGGGGTCGGCGGCGTGGCTGGGCAGCAGAGGCTCCGAGCAGGTCTCTCCCAGGACGGAGGAGCCATCGGGCCTGCGGCCTTCCTCCAGCTGATGATGTGGCGTCCGCTGGGCGTCGGAGCGACTTCGCTGCTGTCGCCTCCTCCAGGAGCCGCTCCTCTCCGCCGTCGACAGCCTGCTCCTCCTCAGGGAGCCGGCGGCCGGTCGGTCTCTGAGGAGGGAGCGCAGAGCTCGCAGCACGCTCGCCTTCGTCTCCAAACCGCTGCAACACAAACAACACGGCAGTCATGTGATCAGTGATCAATCAGAAAGTCAGAGAACTAAAACTCTTCTCTCTGTGATCAATCTGATCGATTGTGAATATTAATATTAATATTTTTTTTACCTGCTGCAGAGCTGAAACACGGTCTCCGGTCGTCCCTCCACCTCCGACCGGCTGTGGACCAGCTCCCACACACACTCGTTCTCTGAAAACACAGCAGGCTCACTGCAGTACAAGTACTCAAACCATGCTGCAGTACAAGTACTCAAACCATGCTGCAGTACAAGTACTCATACCATGCTGCAGTACAAGTACTCAAACCATGCTGCAGTACAAGTACTCATACCACAGCACAGAAATACTCTGCTACACTTTAAAGTCCTGCATTCAAAGTGTTTAAAGTATCAGCGTCAGATCTACTATCTCTATCTGTGTTTTTAATGAGAATCTGCAAAGTTACTCAAACTATAAATAAAAGCAGCAAAGTCTAAAAAACAAAACTGAACATGTAAATACTCCACTAAAGTACAAGTACTTCAAAACTGTACTTCTCTCTCTCTCTCTCACACACACACACACACACACACACTCTCTCTCTCTCTCTCTCTGACGGGAGCCTCTGATTGGTCACTGACCTGTGACGTTGGCCGGTCTGACCTGGACCGCTGAGACTGGGATCAACCAGCGGAACCTGAAGGGGTCCAGATCAGCTGATCGAGAGCCGGTCTGTCCGTCAGAGAACAAACGGCACAAATATTTCACGTTTAACGGAGCGGACGAGAGGCCACAAAACAAACACAGTGGTACCCCCACACACACACACACACACACACACACACCCGTCAGGTTTCAAAGCTGAAGATATGTTTTAATTTGGATAAACCCAGAGTAATGTTCAGTGGGGACAGAGGGGACAAACAGTTAAAGTTTAATGTCCTCACTGAGGTCTCTGTGTCCTCTGAATGTCCAAAATCTGGACTTATACCCAGAATCCAACAGCTCCTTCATCCACCTCTCAGTCACAACCTACAAAGAGAGTTTATCAAACGGACCCACACGTTTTCTCTTTTTTACAGAAACAAGTGACAGCAGCAGCTGTGTGGACGGACGGAGGACACTCAGAAACCCGGAGGAGCTGCAGAGAGAGCTGCAGAGAGAGCTGCAGAGAGAGCGGCAGAGAGAGCTGCAGAGAGAGCGGCAGAGAGAGCTGCAGAGAGAGAGGCAGAGAGAGCTGCAGAGAGAGCGGCAGAGAGAGCGGCAGAGAGAGCTGCAGAGAGAGCTGCAGAGAGAGCGGCAGAGAGAGAGGCAGAGAGAGCTGCAGAGAGAGAGGCAGAGAGAGCTGCAGAGAGAGAGAGAGGAGAGCTGCAGAGAGAGCTGCAGAGAGAGCAGAGAGCTGCAGAGAGAGCGGCAGAGAGAGAGAGAGCAGAGAGAGAGAGGCAGAGAGCGCAGAGAGAGTTGCAGAGAGAGCAGAGAGAGCTGCAGAGAGAGCTGCAGAGAGAGAGAGAGAGCAGAGAGAGAGGCAGAGAGAGCTGCAGAGAGAGAGAGAGAGCTGCAGAGAGAGCTGCAGAGAGCGGGCAGAGAGAGCTGCAGAGAGAGCTGCAGAGAGAGCGGCAGAGAGAGAGGCAGAGAGAGCTGCAGAGAGAGAGGCAGAGAGAGCGGCAGAGAGAGCTGCAGAGAGAGCTGCAGAGAGAGCGGCAGAGAGAGAGCTGCAGAGAGAGGCAGAGAGAGCTAGAGAGAGAGGCAGAGAGCTGCAGAGAGAGGCAGAGAGAGAGGCAGAGAGAGCAGCAGAGAGAGCTGCAGAGAGAGCGGCAGAGAGAGCTGCAGAGAGAGCGGCAGAGAGAGCGGCAGAGAGAGCGGCAGAGAGAGCTGCAGAGAGAGAGGCAGAGAGAGCGGCAGAGAGAGAGGCAGAGAGAGCTGCAGAGAGAGCTGCAGAGAGAGCGGCAGAGAGAGCTGCAGAGAGAGCTGCAGAGAGAGAGGCAGAGGGAGCTGCAGAGAGAGGCAGAGAGAGCTGCAGAGAGAGCGGGAGAGAGAGCTGCAGAGAGAGCGGCAGAGAGCTGCAGAGAGAGCAGCAGAGAGAGTAGCAGAGAGCTGCAGAGAGAGCTGCAGAGAGAGAGGCAGAGAGCTGCAGAGAGCTGCAGAGAGCTGCAGAGAGAGAGCTGCAGAGAGAGCGGCAGAGAGAGTGCAGAGAGAGCTGCAGAGAGAGCGGCAGAGAGACAGAGAGAGAGGCAGAGAGATGCAGAGAGAGCTGCAGAGAGAGCGGCAGAGAGAGCGGCAGAGAGAGCTGCAGAGAGAGCGGCAGAGAGAGAGGCAGAGAGAGCGGCAGAGAGAGAGGCAGAGAGAGCTGCAGAGAGAGGGGCAGAGAGAGCGGCAGAGAGAGCGGGAGAGAGCTGCAGAGAGAGCTGCAGAGAGAGCGTGCAGAGAGAGGGGGAGAGAGAGGGGGAGAGGGCGGCAGAGAGAGAGGCAGAGAGAGCTGCAGAGAGAGGCAGAGAGAGCTGCAGAGAGAGCTGCAGAGAGAGGCAGAGAGAGCGGCAGAGAGAGCGGCAGAGAGAGCTGCAGAGAGAGCAGAGAGAGAGGCAGAGAGAGCTGCAGAGAGAGAGGCAGAGAGAGCGGCAGAGAGAGCTGCAGAGAGAGCTGCAGAGAGAGCGGCAGAGAGAGCGGCAGAGAGAGAGGCAGAGAGAGAGGCAGAGAGAGCGGCAGAGAGAGAGGCAGAGAGCTGCAGAGAGAGCGGCAGAGAGAGCGGCAGAGAGAGGCAGAGAGAGCTGCAGAGAGAGCTGCAGAGAGAGCTGCAGAGAGAGCGGCAGAGAGAGCTGGCAGAGAGAGCTGCAGAGAGAGCTGCAGAGAGAGCTGCAGAGAGCTGCAGAGAGAGAGGCAGAGAGCGCAGAGAGAGGCAGAGAGCTGGCAGAGAGAGCTGCAGAGAGAGCTGCAGAAAGAGCGGCAGAGAGAGGCAGAGAGAGCTGCAGAGAGAGGGCAGAGGAGCTGCAGAGAGAGGCAGAGAGAGCGGCAGAGAGAGCGGCAGAGAGAGCTGCAGAGAGAGCGGCAGAGAGAGCTGCAGAGAGAGCAGCAGAGAGAGCAGCAGAGAGAGCTGCAGAGAGAGCTGCAGAGAGAGAGGCAGAGAGAGCTGCAGAGAGAGCTGCAGAGAGAGCTGCAGAGAGAGAGGCAGAGAGAGCGGCAGAGAGAGCGGCAGAGAGAGCTGCAGAGAGAGAGGCAGAGAGAGCTGCAGAGAGAGAGGCAGAGAGAGCGGCAGAGAGAGCGGCAGAGAGAGAGGCAGAGAGAGCGGCAGAGAGAGCGGCAGAGAGAGAGGCAGAGAGAGCTGCAGAGAGAGCTGCAGAGAGAGCTGCAGAGAGAGAGGCAGAGAGAGCGGCAGAGAGAGCTGCAGAGAGAGCTGCAGAGAGCGGCAGAGAGAGCGGCAGAGAGAGAGGCAGAGAGAGTTGCAGAGAGAGCTGCAGAGAGAGCGGTAGAGAGAGCTGCAGAGAGAGCGGCAGAGAGAGGCAGAGAGAGAGCGGCAGAGAGAGCGCAGAGAGCTGCAGAGAGAGCTGCAGAGAGAGCGGCAGAGAGAGCAGTAGAGAGAGAGGCAGAGAGAGAGAGGCAGAGAGAGCGGCAGAGAGAGCTGCAGAGAGAGCTGCAGAGAGCTGCAGAGAGAGCGGCAGAGAGAGCGGCAGAGAAAGGCAGAGAGAGCTGCAGAGAGAGCTGGCAGAGAGAGGCAGAGAGAGCTGCAGAGAGAGAGGCAGAGAGAGCGCAGAGAGAGCTGCAGAGAGCTGCAGAGCGGCAGAGAGAGCGGCAGAGAGAGAGGCGGAGAGAGAGGCAGAGAGAGCGGCAGAGAGAGCGGCAGAGAGAGCTGCAGAGAGCGCAGAGAGAGCGCAGAGAGAGGCAGAGAGAGCTGCAGAGAGCTGCAGAGAGCTGCAGAGAGAGCGGCAGAGAGAGCGCAGAGAGCTGCAGAGAGAGAGCTGCAGAGAGAGCTGCAGAGAGAGAGGCAGAGAGAGCGGCAGAGAGAGAGGCAGAGAGAGCTGCAGAGAGAGCGGCAGAGAGAGCGGCAGAAAGAGCGGCAGAGAGAGCTGCAGAGAGAGCTGCAGAGAGAGAGGCAGAGGGAGCTGCAGAGAGAGGCAGAGAGAGCGGCAGAGAGAGCTGCAGAGAGAGCGGCAGAGAGAGCTGCAGAGAGAGCAGCAGAGAGAGCAGCAGAGAGAGCTGCAGAGAGAGCTGCAGAGAGAGAGGCAGAGAGAGCTGCAGAGAGAGCGGCAGAGAGAGAGGCAGAGAGAGCGGCAGAGAGAGCGGCAGAGAGAGCGGCAGAGAGAGCGGCAGAGAGAGCGGCAGAGAGAGCTGCAGAGAGAGCGGCAGAGAGAGCTGCAGAGAGAGGCAGAGAGAGTTGCAGAGAGCTGCAGAGAGAGCAGCAGAGAGCTGCAGAGAGAGCTGCAGAGAGAGCAGCAGAGAGAGCTGCAGAGAGCTGCAGAGAGGCAGAGAGAGCGGTAGAGAGAGCGCAGAGAGAGCTGCAGAGAGAGAGGCAGAGAGAGCGGCAGAGAGAGAGGCAGAGAGAGCGGCAGAGAGAGAGGCAGAGAGAGCGGCAGAGAGAGAGGCAGAGAGAGAGGCAGAGAGAGCGGCAGAGAGAGAGGCAGAGAGAGCTGCAGAGAGAGAGGCAGAGAGAGCGGCAGAGAGAGAGGCAGAGAGAGCGGCAGAGAGAGAGGCAGAGAGAGAGGCAGAGAGAGCGGCAGAGAGAGCTGCAGAGAGAGCGGCAGAGAGAGCGGCAGAGAGAGCTGCAGAGACAGAAGATGTGAGCAGACTCACCGTCCTCTTCTTCAGCTTGCTGCTCTCGCGATAAACCAGGACGACGGCTCGTTTGAACACTGAGGAGGAAACGCAGCATCAGCATACACACACATCCTCAGCGCAGTGTGTGTGTGTGTGTGTGTGTGTTTGTGTGTTGACCCACCGAACAGCGTGAGCTCTGGATCCTTCCTCAGCCGGCCCAGAGAGGGCAGCGGGTTCAACCACACTGCAGACGAGTGCACCAGGAACTCCCCCATCGAGATCTCCGTCACCTGCAGGGGACAAACACACACACGTCTCCAGACTGTCCAACACAGGACAGACATCTGTCTGTCCGTGTGTCTGTGTGTCTGTGTGTCTGTGTGTGTGTGTGTGTGTGTACCTGTTTGTCAGGTGCGCTCTGCTCTGCAGCCAGCTGCTCGAACACACAGCCGTAATCCTCGTAGATCTTCTGCATCTCGTTGATGTGAGACGCCACTTTCTCCATCGCTCTCAGCGCCTCTGACACACACACACACACACACACACACACACACACACACACACCTTAATGTGAACAACTACGAATATTCAAACACAGACATACACATGTATATATGTATGCATGTATATAATATTTATATAAATATATTTATACATATACATTTATTTGTGTTTAAATTTGGTGTGTGCGTTACTTGGGTTACGGTGTGTGTGTGTGTACCTGTGAAGTGTGTGTACCTGTGAGGTGTGTGTGTGTACCTGTGAGGTGTGTGTGTACCTGTGAGGCGTGTATGTGTACCTGTGAAGTGTGTGTATCTGTGAGGCGTGTGTGTGTACCTGTGAAGTGTGTGTACCTGTGAAGTGTGTGTACCTGTGAGGCGTGTGTGTGTACGTGTGTGTACCTGTGAGGCGTGTGTGTGTACCTGTGAAGTGTGTGTGTGTACCTGTGAGGTGTGTGTGTGTACCTGTGAGGTGTGTGTGTGTAGCTGTTGGATGTCTGTACCTGTGAGGTGTGTGTGTACCTATGAGGTGTGTGTGTGTACCTGTGAAGTGTGTGTACCTGTGAGGTGTGTGTGTGTACCTGTGAGGCGTGTGTGTGTGTACCTGTGAGGTGTGTGTGTGTACCTGTGAAGTGTGTGTGTGTACCTGTGAGGTGTGTGTGTGTACCTGTGAAGTGTGTGTGTGTACCTGTGAGGCGTGTGTGTGTGTACCTGTGAAGTGTGTGTACCTGTGAGGTGTGTGTGTGTACCTGTGAAGCGTGTGTGTGTACCTGTGAAGTGTGTGTACCTGTGAAGTGTGTGTACCTGTGAGGTGTGTGTGTGTACCTGTGAAGTGTGTGTACCTGTGAAGTGTGTGTACCTGTGAGGTGTGTGTACCTGTGAGGCGTGTGTGTGTACCTGTGAAGTGTGTGTGTACCTGTGAGGCGTGTGTGTGTACCTGTGAGGCGTGTGTATGTGTACCTGTGAAATGTGTGTACCTGTGAGGTGTGTGTGTGTGTACCTGTGAAGTGTGTGTGTACCTGTGAGGTGTGTGTGTGTACCTGTGAAGTGTGTGTGTACCTGTGAGGTGTGTGTGTTCGGGGCTGTCGGGGTCAGTCAGGGACACCAGTTCTCTGAGCAGCAGCGGATACTTCAGGACTCTCTGAACCGGTTTGATCAGGTACGACTCCAGAGACGCCGAGTGCTGATTGGTCGGATTCCTCGCCTCCAGGAAGTGTTTGAAGGCTCCGTCCGTCTTCGCTGTGACAACGATATACGGCACTTTAGAAAACATTTTTTATTCCTTTCATATTTTCTAGAAGTTTTTCACACTTAATGTCAGATTTTATCTGTGCTTCATTGTCATGAAATTGAAGGTTCAAAGGACTTTAAATCGGCGAGTGGCGTGATGATGTCACTGAGCGAACAGTGTGTGACGTTGCGTTCGGGTGCAGTGGGACGGCAGACACTTGCCTCTCTCCAGGACCTTCTGGACTTTGGTGTGGTTGGCACAGAAGCCGCTGTAGTGCTTGAAGTGGTCGGCGTAGTAAAGAAAGGATCCTCCCAGAGAGAAGAGGAGCTTCTGAAAACACACACACACACACACACACACACACACACACACTTTAACCCTTTGAAACCTGGCTCCACCTGAACCCTGAGCAAACTGGTCAGAATATGTCCCAAAATATAAGAGAAAAAGGCAATGACCAACTTGATAAAAACTGTTCCAAAAGTTACAAGAAATCAGTAGATATTGAGAATTATTTAAAAAAAAAAAAAAGGGGGAAATATCTCAGGGAAGAAAGAAAAACGCTCGAGGAAAAAGAGATTTACAACTGTCAGAGCTTGTACTTTTAAGTAATTTCTGCTATTTCTTGGGTCATTTCTTCTTTTGTTGCTCATTGCTTTATTTCCAAGATTTTAAAAGAAATCAAGCCAATTTTTTCCCCCCCAAAATATAAGAAAAAATTATTACTTGGTTATTGGTTCAAAACATGTTTGACAAATTGCAAGAAATTAGTAGATTTAGAGAATTATTTTTTAAAAAGCCAGGGAAAATGTCTCGAGAAGAAAAAAAGAAAAAAGAAAAGAAAAAAGCTAGTGAACAACTATAGTCATAATGATCATAGTTACATATATGAAATTTAGTTACAGAATTACTATCATTTTTAAGCACTTTTCTTAAATCATTTCCTTTTTTTCACCTTGAACTGCGCCGGCGTCTCCAGACGGCTGAAGTTCGGACACGAGGCGATTCGCTCCTCCAGCGTCTGCAGGAAAACTCTCTGGAAGTCCAACATCTCCGGCAGGCTGCCGAACAGCAGCTCCATCTGAGGACAGACGCCAAAGACACCTGAACCTGGACCTCCATCTGAACCTGGACCTCCATCTGAACCTCCATCTGAGGACAGACGCCAAAGACACCTGAACCTGGACCTCCATCTGAACCTGGACCTCCATCTGAACCTCCATCTGAGGACAGATGCCAAAGACACCTGAACCTGGACCTCCATCTGAACCTGGACCTCCATCTGAACCTGAACCTACATCTGAACCTCCATCTGAGGACACACGCCAAAGACACCTGAACCTGGACCTCCATCTGAACCTGAACCTCCATCTGAACCTGAACCTACATCTGAACCTCCATCTGAGGACACACGCCAAAGACACCTGAACCTGGACCTCCATCTGAACCTGAACCTCCATCTGAACCTGAACCTGAACCTGAACCTGAACCTCCATCTGAGGACAGACGCCAAAGACACCTGAACCTGGACCTCCATCTGAACCTGAACCTCCATCTGAACCTGAACCTGAACCTGAACCTCCATCTGAGGACAGACGCCAAAGACACCTGAACCTGGACCTCCATCTGAACCTGAACCTCCATCTGAACCTGAACCTGAACCTGAACCTCCATCTGAGGACAGACGCCAAAGACACCTGAACCTGAACCTCCATCTGAACCCGAACCTGAACCTCCATCTGAACCCGAACCTGGACCTCCATCTGAACCTGAACTTCCATCTGAGGACAGACACCAATGACACATGAACCTGGACCTCCATCTGAACCTGAACCTCCATCTGAACCTGAACCTCCATCTGAACCTGAACCTCCATCTGAGGACAGATGCCAAAGACACCTGAACCTGGACCTCCATCTGAACCTGGACCTACATCTGAACCTGAACCTGAACCTCCATCTGAGGACAGACGCCAAAGACACCTGAACCTGGACCTCCATCTGAACCTGAACCTGAAACTCCATCTGAACCTGAACCTGGACCTCCATCTGAACCTGGACCTACATCTGAACCTGAACCTCCATCTGAACCTGAACCTGAACCTCCATCTGAGGACAGACGCCAAAGACACCTGAACCTGGACCTCCATCTGAACCTGAACCTGAAACTCCATCTGAACCTGAACCTGGACCTCCATCTGAACCTGAACCTCCATCTGAACCTGAACTTCCATCTGAGGACAGACACCAATGACACATGAACCTGAACCTCCATCTGAACCTGAACCTCCATCTGAACCTGAACCTCCATCTGAACCTGAACCTGAACCTCCATATGAACCTGAACCTGAACCTCCATATGAACCTGAACCTGAACCTCCATATGAACCTGGATCTCCATCTGAAGCACTGTGTGTATGTGTGTCTGTGTGTGTGTGTGTGTGTTTGTCTCAGTGTGTGTGTCTCAGTGTGTGTGTCTCTGTGTGTGTGTGTGTGTGTGTGTGTCTCTGTGTGTGTCTCTGCGTCTGTGTGTGTGTGTGTGTGTGTGTGTGTGTGTGTGTGTGTGTGTGTGTGTGTGTGTACCTCGTCTTTACTGAGGAAGGTCTCCCTCTGCAGTGGAGTCAGGTAGACGTCAAACAGACAGACCAGGTCCTGAGGGGGACCACAGAGAAACATCAGTTAAATAAGAAACACTGATTACTGCAACGACACCACTTAACACAATAAAAGGTTAAACGAACGAACGAACGAACTAAAATACAAACCAAATGCAAATATTTACTTTTTCTGACCTTTTTTCAACTCAACACACAAAAAACTTTTTAGAGAAAAAAAGCCAAAATGTTTTCTTGAATTGCCCAAAAAATGATTAAAATACGAAACAAACCCACTTGTTTTCTTTCAGTTGTTCCTCCCTCCAAAAAAAATGTTTCTGTAAACTCTAAAAATCACCAAATATTTTAAAGAACAAAAAGCAAAAAGGTTTCCTTGAGAACATATGACCCCCCGCCGATTTCTCTCAAACTTTCGAAGAGCACAAAACAAAAACAGCTTCGTTCTATTCCTGAAAAACTGAAAAAATGTTTTCCAGAAAAACGGTCGAAAACGTGAATCTGGAGAATAACTCAGCGCAGAGACGAGGACGAGCTCTGCGGCGTCTCGCTGACCTTCACGTACGACTTCTCCGTGTCCACCAGCTCCTCCACCACTTTAACCAGACGCTGACACACGCTCAGGTGGGCGGGGCCGGGGGGCCGCCGCGCCGCCTCTCGGCCGTACGGGTTCCTGGGGACGTCTGCCTCCGCCGCTCGGCCTTCTGGGAAGGTTTGGTAAAGAGCGTGAACCCGCTCCACGTTCTGAGGACAAAATCAGACACCGTCCTCACATAAAGAGACTGTAATGACCCGCTGACACACGGACACACACACACACAGACAAACACACACATGCACAAACAAACACACACACACACACACACACACACCTACACACACAAACAAACACACACACACACACACACACACACCTACACACACAAACAAACACACACACACACACACACACACACGAGGACAGAGACGCGGACAGAGAGACAGGAAGACAGAGATGCGGACAGAGAGACAGGAGGACAGAGACGCGGACAGAGAGACAGCAGGACAGAGACGCGGACAGAGAGACAGGAGGACAGAGACGCGGACAGAGAGACAGCAGGACAGAGACGCGGACAGGGAGACAGGAGGACAGAGACGCGGACAGAGAGACAGCAGGACAGAGACGCGGACAGAGAGACAGCAGGACAGAGACGCGGACAGGGAGACAGGAGGACAGAGACGCGGACAGAGAGACAGCAGGACAGAGACGCGGACAGAGAGACAGCAGGACAGAGACGCGGACAGAGAGACAGGAGGACAGAGACGCGGACAGGGAGACAGGAGGACAGAGACGCGGACAGAGAGACAGGAGGACAGAGACGTGGACAGGTTACCAGCAGGACGAGGCGGTCGGTCGGCTGGCGGCGTTTTGGGCAGCAGGCCGCCGCCTCGTCCACCAGCCGCTGCAGCAGACCCACACCAGCAAACACCTCCCCTCCCTGCTCCTCCTGCTCCTCCTGCTCCTCCTGCTCCTCCTCCAGCCTCTCCTCGTCCTCCTCCAGCGGCAGCACCCAGCACAGAGCGCCCATGTTCAGAGAGCAGGAGGTCGCCGAGGCTTCAGCTGGGGTCAGAGGTCGCCCGCGGGCACCGCCGGCAGCAGAGGAGCCGCCGGTGAGGAACAACATGGAAGAGCAGCGAGCGTGTCTCCGAGAGGAGGTGACACACAAACACTCTGCAGGAGTAAACCGGATTACCTCCTGATCACAGGTCATGTGACACACACACGGCGTCTGAGCCCCACGGAGCACAGGAGGATTATGGGAAAGGATTTCTGCTGTTTTAAGGGCATATATATATACACACACACACACATACATACATATACACTATATATATATATATATATATATATAAATACTGTGTACTATATATATATAAATACTGTATATATGTATATATATGTGTGTGTATCATTTTATATTACTTTATATTATTTGATTTACTTTTTTAAATCTATTTTTGTGTTTAAAAAGAGAAAAAACAAACAGGTGAGTGTGAGTTTTAATCGTAAAAACGTAAACGGAACTTTCCGTAATCAGCAGCCGAAAGTCAAAAATGTGAACAATACCGAACGTCCGTGAACATCCGAAAAATGTAAAAAAAAAAAAAAAAAAAAAAAGGGCAGGATGTGAAAGGTGTTTTATTTTTTCAGACGGGACGTATTTCTAAAATAATTCGGTTCGTTCTCTGAATCGGCGCCGGTTGTTCTGGTGGATTTTCTTGCTCATGTTTGATTTTGTTTGTTTTTTTTTCGAGTTCTGCCTCTCACTAACGGTGACCTTTGACCTCCACAGTCCGATGGGTTCGTCGAGTCCGGCGGTCTCAAGGTTCAAACATTCACACACAGCAGAGGACAAAGAGGACAAACCGAAATGAAGACGTCAGTCTCACCCGTCGCTGCAGCTCGCCGTCCTCGCGGCGCTCTGACGAGACGTCGTCACAAACAGGAAGTGAGGCGTCATCTAAAGAATCTGTGACAATAAAAAAACTGGTTTGAAAAATCAGGTTTAAGTTTGTTCTCGTGTTTTTTGCTGTAACATAATTTAAATATAAAATTATTATAATTATTAATATCGTTTTCTGGGCACTTCACGAGACTTTACACTCGTTCTTCGGGAACACATCCGGTTCTGTCTTTTCTCACTGTGACTGTTAAAGGGTTAACTCACAGCCCAGTGGCCCCCTTAGATGGCCCCTATGAATGCATACATCCCATAATACCTGCACATCAGAAGAACTCCCACAAACAGGAAAACATCACATCGCCGCACATTTTCTCACGCTTTTGTTTTGAAAGTCAACATTCAGGGGCTCAAATTTAATATGTTTAACTCTTTATAAAAAGCACCTGTGTTTATAAACCTGTGTGTGTGTGTGTGTGTGTGTGTGTGTGTGTGTGGTACCGGTCACAGTGCAGGTGTGGAGGTCTGGTGGCGCCGGCGGCTGCGGCGGCTCGGGGGCGTCCTGGTCTCTACGGAGCAGCAGCTGCAGCTTCTGCTGGCTGAAGAGACTCTGCAGGAGGTCCAGGTCCAGACCGGAGACCATGGCCCCGTTCACAGCCAGCACCTCGTCCCCCGCCCTGAGGCCTGATGGGACACACACACACACACACACACACACACACACACACACACACACACACACACACACACACACATTATTACTCCAGATGAAAAAAGTGACATAATTCAAAATAAAACTCAATAGGAAGTCTGCTGTCACCCCTTCACATTAAAGCTCGGTCACAAACACAGACAGAGCGGTGGCGCCCCCTGCTGTCAGGACTCTGAAAATGCAACGCTGACATTTTTGATTATTGTGACTCAGTTCAAATGTTTCATGTCCCTAAAACCTGAACAACCTGAGCTCAGAGCTTTTTCAGATCAATAATAAAAGTATTTAAACTGTCATGAAAACAACCCAAAAATCTGACTTTTTTTAAAATCTGATTTTACAAAATAAAAAAAAACACATTGATGCAAAAAAATGTAAATGTAGAGTAAAAGTAAGCAAATTGGCTTTTTTTAAGCATGGGAATAAAGTGATGAAATGACCCAGTTTGCAACAAATATGTAACGAGTACCAGAAAATTACCAGAAAACTACCAGAAAATTACCAGAAAACTACCAGAAAATTACCAGAAAATTACCAGAAAACTACCAGAAAATTACCAGAAAACTACCAGAAAATTACCAGAAAACTACCAGAAAATTACAGAAAATTACCAGAAAACTACCAGAAAATTACCAGAAAACTACCAGAAAATTACAGAAAATTACCAGAAAATTACAGAAAACTACCAGAAAATTACCAGAAAATTACTTTTTAATTTGCACACAAAAAACAACCATAAAAATAAACAAACCCCCACAGAAATGCAGTGGACTGTCCCTTTAAACAGAAACCTCAGCAGACTCTGACCTTCTGCAGCCGACGGCCCGCACGGCTCCACCTCGCTCACGAACACGTGACTTTTTCCCGCTCCGTCCACGTGACCCGTCACCGCAAAACCTGCACAGACACAAACGCACAACACGAAACAAACGTTTATTTAAAAAAAATACGTAAAACTTCAGACAAAAAACGTAATTTTTCATACTTTGAAATCTTTTACAACAAAACTAAATTACAGACGAATGATCAAATAATGTTTCACTGATTTATTTCAGACTGTAACTGCAAACTTTCAAAGCTTTAAACCGAGGGGCATTCGGTCGTCTGAAAAAATCCAAAATAAAATAATAAAAATAAATAACAATAATACAATACTTTACTACTCTACAACAGGACGCTCCTGCTGCCTAAATATACATTTACACTTCAAAAGATACACACAGTTTTATTACTTCATACATCATTTATTCAACTGCATCAAAGCCCCACTGACACAATACACAAGTACACACGAGTACAAGTACACACGAGTGCAAGAACACATGAGTACAAGGACACACGAGTACAAGAACACACGAGTGCAAGAACACACGAGTACAAGTACACATGAGTACGAGAACACACAAGTACAAGAACACACGAGTACAAGAACACACGAGGACAAGTACAAACGAATACAAGTACACACATATACAAGAACACACAAGTACAAGAACACACGAGGAAAAGTACAAGAAGACACGAGTGAGTACAGACGAGTACATTTTCAGTGTGTGTGTGTGTGTGTGTGTGTTTCAGTGTGTGTGTGTGTGTGTTTCAGTGTGTGTGTGTGTTTCAGTGTGTGTGTGTGTGCGTGTTTCAGTGTGTGTGTTGTGTGTGTGTGTGTGTGTTTCAGTGTGCGTGTGTGTGTTTCTGTGTGTGTGTGTGTGTGTGTGTGTGTTTCAGTGTGTGTGTGTGTGTTTCTGTGTGTGTTTCAGTGTGTTTGTGTGTGTGTGTGCGTGTGTTTCTGTGTGTGTGTGTGTCAGTGTGTGTGCATGTGTGTGTGTTTCTGCGTGTGTGCATGTGTTTCAGTGTGTGTGTGTGTTTCTGTGTGTGTGTGTGTGTTTCTGTGTGTGTGTGTGTGTGTGTGTGTGTTTCTGTGTGTGTGTGTGTGTGTGTGTGTGTGTGTGTTTCTGTGTGTGTGTGTTTCTGTGTGTGTGTGTTTGTTTGTGTGTGTGTGTGTGTGTGTGTGTTTCTGTGTGTGTGTGTTTGTGTGTGTGTGTGTGTGTGTTTGTCTCAGTGTGTGTGTTTCTGTGTGTGTGTGTGTGTGTGTGTTTCTGTGTGTGTGTGTGTTTGTTTCTGTGTGTGTGTGTGTGTGTGTGTGTGTGTGTGTTTTTGTGTGTGTGTGTGTGTGTGTGTTTCTGTGTGTGTGTGTGTGTTTGTTTCTGTGTGTGTGTGTGTGTGTGTGTGTGTGTGTGTGTGTGTGTGTGTGTGTGTGTGTGTGTGTGTTTCTGTGTGTGTGTGTGTGTGTTCTCACCACAGTCGTGCTCCTCGTGGCGTCGACAGACGTTCAGAGTGAAAACAGCCGACAGCTTCAGCTCATCAAACATCTGAACAACAAGACAACAGACTGATCAGACTGATCAATCAATGAATCAAATTCACTGATTTCAGTCTCATTTAGATCTGAAACACTTCACTATATTTATTGATCAGTTCAAACAGGCGCAAATACAATGTTACACACATATAATCACAAAACGAAATGAAGGAGGCGTAAAAAGAAAACAGGCCGTCTTTAACGGGACGATCTGATCGCCTCAAACCTCAGACCCTCATCAGAGCAGAAAAACAGGACTTGTATTATTTCTGGGTGTCATTCTGGGCTTTTGACTCTGAATTTGTCATTTTGACTATTTTCCACCTGATGAGGTCATTTTGACCATATTTGGCAGATGGAGGAAATACATGCTATTTCCACTAGGTGACCTGTCACAGTTAATGTAGCTGCTGATCACTGACATATCCCAGACTGTCAGCAGCTACATTCACACACTGACATATCCCAGACTGTCAGCAGCTACATTCACACACTGACATATCCCAGACTGTCAGCAGCTACATTCACACACTGACAGATCCCAGACTGTCAGCAGCTACACTCACACACTGACATATCCCAGACTGTCAGCAGCTACACTCACACACTGACAGATCCCAGACTGTCAGCAGCTACACTCACACACTGACATATCCCAGACTGTCAGCAGCTACACTCACACACTGACAGATCCCAGACTGTCAGCAGCTACACTCACACACTGACAGATCCCAGACTGTCAGCAGCTACACTCACACACTGAGGAGGAGAAGATTAAAGAAATCATTTCTCTACTACTTTTTTTAAATCAAAAACATAGTGGCCTCATGACAAAAACCTGGCATTTAAAGGGTTAAAATTCTGAAAATTAATGGATATTTAATATTTATGATCAGGACTGATGCTGGTTTAAAAAAAACTCAGTGAAAGTAGAAAATCATGTTATTATATTATAGATATTATTATATTAATGAATAATACTGTTTAAAGCTTGAAAAGTGCATTTTGTGCACAGAGCAATACGAGTGTGTGTGATATTAAAATGGGCCTTAAGGGGTTAAATCTGGAAAGAATAAAATCTGTTGGGTTGCGTCGTGTTAAATAGTTTGATGTAATTTTTGGGTTTTATTACAAAACTAAATGCTTTAAACACGTAACCTCTGTCAGCTGATCATCATTCACGTGTCTGCTGTGATGACTGAATCTGAGCAGCGAGCACAGAGCCATCAGAAAACGCCCCTCAGTGAACGCACCTGCAGCGCCGCAGGACGTCCCGCGGGGGGCGCCGCCGCCCTCCGCCAGCTCACAGCGTCACATTTCACCTGCAGCTCAAAGAAAACACGATCCAGCTTCATCGAAACATTTCATATTCAGAGTTACTCTGATTTATGTGCACACAAACCAACAGGACCCTTAAAACAGAGGACTAAAGGAGGAGAGAGGAGGAGAGAGGAGGAGGAGAGAGGAGAAACCCAACAGCACTGAGGAGGAGAGAGGAGGAGAGAGGAGCAGAGAGGAGGAGAGAGGAGGAGAGAGGAGGAGAGAAGAGGAGGAGCAGAGAGGAGGAGAGAGGAGAGGAGAGGAGGAGAGAGGATCAGAGAGGAGGAGAGAGGAGGAGCAGAGAAGAGAAGAGAGGAGGAGGAGCAGAGAGGAGAAGAGAGGAGGAGGAGCAGAGAGGAGGAGCGGAGAGGAGGAGCAGCATTTCTCGGTGAAAGTGATCTACGTTAAAGGAAACGTGTCCTTCTTTGTTTCGGTTATTAAAAGAAGGTAGTGACGCGCGGAGCCGGCCGGGTCACACCGGTTTCACTCTCAGAGGGAATCCGAATTAAAAGCTGCGATGGTTCAGTTTGGGCTGCATGTTCGTATCAATAAAGTTTGGAGACGTCCCCTTGAGACATCAGGTTTAGGAGGGGTGAGGTCGCAGTCGCAACGACCTTTGACCTCTTCAGTCCTCCAGATGATGAACCGAGAACCTGAAAACACGACGTCTGCGTCCTCGTCTCAAATGTCCCCGTGAACCCCCTCGGTCCTGTGTGTCCTCAGTTGTCGGGTGCGATGTCTTACCTGGGACGTGGAGTGTCCGTTGTCCCCGCTGCGTCTCTTGAGTCCGTCCAGAGTCCTCAGAGAGGACGGCAGGCCCCTCCTCCTCCTGCCGCCTCCCGTGGACAGCGAGCGACAGCGCCGCCTCAGCGTCCCCTCGTCTCTGCTGCACACCTGAGGACAGACCACACGTGCACCGTCAGAGACATCAGAGACAGAAAGATGGACGCCGTGTATCCCATCGGAGGCCGCCGTTACCAGAGCGTGGAAGGAGGACACGGAGAAGACCCCCAGGCGTCCCAGCGAGCTCTTGGAGGGCCGGCTGGCGACGGCGAGGAGGCTCTTGGGGTTCGGGAGCTCGCCGCCCTGCAGGCTGGACAGGTAGCAGCGCAGCCGGAACAGATCCAGGTTCAGCTTCTCCAGGTTCTGCTCCCACTGCTGGATCTGCACACAGCGGGGACAGCGGGGACAGCGGGGACAGCGAGACATCAGCTGCACACACAGCTCCAATCATTCATTCCTAGGACTTTCCAGGACTTTGAGGCAAATTTTAAAGATCAAACATTCACTGAAATGACGATCAATAATTCTGATCAGTTCTTCATCAGCAATCATCACTTTATTATATACAGAACTGAGGTCACACACACACTCACACACACACACACACACACACACACACACACACACACACACTCTCACCTCGCTCACACACACACACACTCACACACACACACTCTCACACACACACTGACCTGGCTCACACACACACACACACACACACACACACTCTCACACACACCCTCACCTGGCTCACACACACACACACACTGACCTGGCTCACACACACACACTCACACACACTGACCTGGCTCACACACTCTCACACACACTGACCTGGCTCACACACACACACTCACACACACTGACCTGGCTCATACACTCTCACACACACTGACCTGGCTCACACACACACTGACCTGGCTCACACACACACACTGACCTGGCTCACACACACACTGACCTGGCTCACACACACACACTGACCTGGCTCACACACTCACACACACACTGACCTGGCTCACACACACACACTCACACACACTGACCTGGCTCACACACACACACTGACCTGGCTCACACACACACTGACCTGGCTCACACACACACACACACACACACAGACCTGACACACACACACACACTGACCTGGCTCACACACACACACTGACCTGGCTCACACACACACACTGACCTGGCTCACACACACACACACACACACACTGACCTGGCTCACACACACACACTGACCTGGCTCACACACTCACACACACACTGACCTGGCTCACACACACACTCACACACACTGACCTGGCTCACACACACACACTGACCTGGCTCACACACACACACTGACCTGGCTCACACACACACACTGGCTCACACACACACTGACCTGGCTCACACACACTGACCTGGCTCACACACACACTGACCTGGCTCACACACACACACACTGACCTGGCTCACACACACACACTGACCTGGCTCACACACACACACTGACCTGGCTCACACACACACTGACCTGGCTCACACACACACACACTGACCTGGCTCACACACACTCACACACACTGACCTGGCTCACACACACACACTGACCTGGCTCACACACACACACTGACCTGGCTCACACACACACTGACCTGGCTCACACACACACTGACCTGGCTCACACACACACACACTGACCTGGCTCACACACACACACTGACCTGGCTCACACACACACACACACACTGACCTGGCTCACACACACACACTGACCTGGCTCACACACACACTGACCTGGCTCACACACACACTGACCTGGCTCACACACACACACTGACCTGGCTCACACACACACACTGACCTGGCTCACACACACACTGACCTGGCTCACACACACACACTGACCTGGCTCACACACTCACACACACACTGACCTGGCTCACACACACACACTGACCTGGCTCACACACACACTGACCTGGCTCACACACACTGACCTCGCTCACACACACACACTGACCTCGCTCACACACACACACTGACCTGGCTCACACACACACACTGACCTGGCTCACACACACACACACACCTCGCTCACACACACACAGACCTCGCTCACACACACACACTGACTTGGCTCACACACTCACACTGACCTGGCTCACACACACACACTGACCTGGCTCACACACACACACTGACCTGGCTCACACACACACACTGACCTGGCTCACACACACACACTGACCTGGCTCACACACACACTGACCTGGCTCACACACACACACACTGACCTGGCTCACACACACACTGACCTGGCTCACACACACACACTGACCTGGCTCACACACACACACTGACCTGGCTCACACACACACACACACACTGACCTGGCTCACACACACACACTGACCTGGCTCACACACACACTGACCTGGCTCACACACACACACTGACCTGGCTCACACACACACACACACTGACCTGGCTCACACACACACACACTGACCTTGCACCCACACACACACACACACCTCGCTCTCACACACACACTGACCTGGCTCACACACTCACACACACACTGACCTGGCTCACACACACACACTGACCTGGCTCACACACACACTGACCTCGCTCACACACACACACTGACCTGGCTCACACACACACACTGACCTGGCTCACACACACACACTGACCTGGCTCACACACACACACACTCCCCCCGCTCACACACACACACTGCCCTCTCTCACACACACACACTGACCTGGCTCACACACACACACTGACCTGGCTCACACACACACACTGACCTGGCTCACACACACACTGACCTGGCTCACACACACACACTGACCTGGCTCACACACACACACTGACCTGGCTCACACACACACACACACACTGACCTGGCACACACACACACTGACCTGGCTCACACACACACACACTCACCCCTCTCACACACACACACTGACCTGGCTCACACACACACACTGACCTGGCTCACACACACACACACTGTCCTCGCTCACACACACACACTGACCTGGCTCACACACACACTGACCTGGCTCACACACACACACTGACCTGGCTCACACACACTGACCTGGCTCACACACACACACTGACCTGGCTCACACACACACTGACCTGGCTCACACACACACACACACACTGACCTAACACACACACACACACACACCTCCCTCACACACACACACACTGACCTGGCTCACACACACACACTGACCTGGCTCACACACACACACTGACCTCGCTCACACACACACTGACCTGGCTCACACACACACACTGACCTGGCTCACACACACACACTGACCTGGCTCACACACACACTGACCTGGCTCACACACACACACTGACCTGGCTCACACACACACACTGACCTGGCTCACACACACACACACACTGACCTAGCTCACACACACACACACACACCTCTCACACACACACACACACACTGACCTGGCTCACACACACACTGACCTGGCTCACACACACACACTGACCTGGCTCACACACACACACTGACCTGGCTCACACACACACACTGACCTGGCTCCACACACACACACTGACCTGGCTCACACACACACTGACCTGGCTCACACACACACACACACTGACCTGGCTCACACACACACACTGACCTGGCTCACACACACACACTGACCTGGCTCACACACACACACTGACCTGGCTCACACACACACTGACCTGGCTCACACACACACTGACCTGGCTCACACACACACACTGACCTGGCTCACACACACACACTGACCTGGCTCACACACACACACTGACCTGGCTCACACACACACACTGACCTGGCTCACACACACACACACACACACTGACCTGGCTCACACACACACTGACCTGGCTCACACACACACACTGACCTGGCTCACACACACACACTGACCTGGCTCACACACACACACTGACCTGGCTCACACACACACTGACCTGGCTCACACACACACACTGACCTGGCTCACACACACACACTGACCTGGCTCACACACACACACACACCTGGCTCACACACACACACACACACACTGACCTGGCTCACACACACACACACACACTGACCTGGCTCACACACACACTGACCTGGCTCACACACCCACACACACCGACCTGGCTCACACACTCACACTGCCCGCGCTCACACACACACTGACCTGGCTCACACACACACTGACCTGGCTCACACACACACACTGACCTGGCTCACACACACACACACACTGACCTGGCGCACACACACACACTGACCTGGCTCACACACACACACTGACCTGGCTCACACACACACTGACCTGGCTCACACACACACACTGACTTGGCTCACACACACACACTGACCTGGCTCACACACACACTGACCTGGCTCACACACACACTGACCTGGCTCACACACACACACTGACCTGGCTCACACACACACACTGACCTGGCTCACACACACACACTGACCTGGCTCACACACACACACTGACCTGGCTCACACACACACACTGACCTGGCTCACACACACACACTGACCTGGCTCACACACACACTGACCTGGCTCACACACACACACTGACCTGGCTCACACACACACACTGCCCTCGCTCACACACACACACTGACCTGGCTCACACACACACACTGACCTGGCTCACACACACACACTGACCTGGCTCACACACACACTGACCTGGCTCACACACACACTGACCTGGCTCACACACACACACTGACCTGGCTCACACACACTGACCTGGCTCACACACACACTGACCTGGCTCACACACACACACTGACCTGGCTCACACACACACACTGACCTGGCTCACACACACACACACACACACACTGACCTGGCTCACACACACACACTGACCTGGCTCACACACACACACTGACCTGGCTCACACACACACACACTGACCTGGCTCACACACACACTGACCTGGCTCACACACACACAGACCTGGCTCCACACACACACACACTGACCTGGCTCACACACACACACTGACCTGGCTCACACACACACTCACACACACTGAACTCGCTCACACACACACTGACCTGGCTCACACACACACTGACCTGGCTCACACACACACACTGACCTGGCTCACACACACACACACACACACACTGACCTGGCTCACACACACACACACTGCCCAGACTCACACACACACACTGACCTGGCTCACACACACACACTGACCTGGCTCACACACACACACACACACACTGACCTGGCTCACACACACACACTGACCTGGCTCACACACACACACTCCCCTGGCCCACACACACACACTGACCTGGCTCACACACACACTGACCTGGCTCACACACACACACTGACCTGGCTCACACACGCACACTGACCTGGCTCACACACACACACTGACCTGGCTCACACACACACACTGACCTGGCTCACACACACACACTGACCTGGCTCACACACACACACTGACCTGGCTCACACACACACACTGACCTGGCTCACACACACACTCACCTCTCTCACACACACACTGACCTGGCTCACACACACACACTGACCTGGCTCACACACACACTGACCTGGCTCACACACACACACTGACCTGGCTCACACACACACTGACCTGGCTCACACACACACTGACCTGGCTCACACACACACTGACCTGGCTCTCCACAGCCCTCCTGTTCTTGAGCTCCTTGATGACGCTCAGCTGCAGCTCTGCCATCTTCCTCATTTTTCCGTCCATGTCGATCTTGTGCAGCAGCGAGCGGCTCTGGCGGCGCAGCAGCCGCAGCGTGTCCTCCGTCCCGTGACGCTTCGCCAGCAGCGAGGCACTCGCCGAGTGGATCGCCGTCACCCAGTTCTCCAGGTCGGTCTGCGTGGTGGCCTGGACGGAGGGAGGGGACAAAGACAGAGTCTGTTTAAGTTTTGTTGGACGTATGTACGATTTTAGGACATTATTAGGACTTCAGGAAACATTTCTCAGATATTAGGAGACATTTCTCAGACTTTAGGAGACGTTTCTCAGACTTTAGGAGACATTTCTCAGACTTTAGGAGACGTTTCTCAGACTTTAGGAGACATTTCTCAGACTTTAGGAGACGTTTCTCAGATATTAGGAGACGTTTCTCAGACTTTAGGAGACGTTTCTCAGATATTAGGAGACGTTTCTCAGATATTAGGAGACGTTTCTCAGACATTAGGAGACATTTCTCAGACTTTAGGAGACATTTCTCAAACTTTACGAGATGTTTCTCAGACTTTAGGAGACGTTTCTCAGATATTAGGAGACGTTTCTCAGATATTAGGAGACGTTTCTCAGATATTAGGAGACGTTTCTCAGACTTTAGGAGACGTTTCTCAGATATTAGGAGACATTTCTCAGACTTTAGGAGACGTTTCTCAGATATTAGGAGACGTTTCTCAGACTTTAGGAGACGTTTCTCAGATATTAGGAGACATTTCTCAGACTTTAGGAGACGTTTCGCAGACATTAGGAGACATTTCTCAGATATTAGGAGACATTTCTCAGACTTTAGGAGACGTTTCACAGACTTTAGGAGACGTTTCACAGACTTTAGGAGACATTTCTCAGACTTTAGGAGACATTTCTCAGACTTTAGGAAACGTTTCTCAGATATTAGGAGACGTTTCTCAGACATTAGAAGACGTTTCTCAGACATTAGGAGACGTTTCTCAGATATTAGGAGACATTTCTCAGATATTAGGAGACGTTTCTCAGACATTAGGAGACATTTCTCAGACTTTAGGAGACATTTCTCAGACTTTAGGAGACGTTTCTCAGACATTAGGAGACATTTCTCAGATATTAGGAGACGCTTCTCAGATATTAGGAGACGTTTCTCAAACTTTACGAGATGTTTCTCAGACTTTAGGAGACGTTTCTCAGATATTAGGAGACGTATCTCAGATATTAGGAGACATTTCTCAGACTTTAGGAGACATTTCTCAGATATTAGGAGACGTTTCTCAGACTTTAGGAGACGTTTCTCAGACTTTAGGAGACGTTTCTCAGATATTAGAAGACGTTTCTCAGACTTTAGGAGACATTTCTCAGACTTTAGGAGACGTTTCTCAGATATTAGGAGACGTTTCTCAGACTTTAGGAGACATTTCTCAGATATTAGGAGACATTTCTCAGATATTAGGAGACATTTCTCAGATATTAGGAGACGTTTCTCAGACATTAGGAGACATTTCTCAGACTATAGGAGACATTTCACAGACATTAGGAGACATTTCTCTGAAATTAGTAGACATTTCTCAGACTTTACGAGATGTTTCTCAGACTTTAGGAGACATTTCTCAGATATTAGGAGACGCTTTCTCAGATATTAGGAGACGTTTCTCAGACTTTAGGAGACATTTCTCAGATATTAGGAGACGTTTCTCAGACTTTAGGAGACGTTTCTCAGACTTTAGGAGACATTTCTCAGATATTAGGAGACGTTTCTCAGATATTAGGAGACATTTCTCAGATATTAGGAGACGTTTCTCAGATATTAGGAGACGTTTCTCAGACTTTAGGAGACGTTTCTCAGATATTAGGAGACGTTTCTCAGACTTTAGGAGACGTTTCTCAGACTTTAGGAGACGTTTCTCAGATATTAGGAGACGTTTCTCAGATATTAGGAGACGTTTCTCAGATATTAGGAGACGTTTCTCAGATATTAGGAGACATTTCTCAGATATTAGGAGACGTTTCTCAGACATTAGGAGACATTTCTCAGACTTTAGGAGACATTTCTCAGACTTTAGGAGACGTTTCTCAGACATTAGGAGACATTTCTCAGATATTAGGAGACATTTCTCAGACTTTACGAGACGTTTCTCAGACTTTAGGAGACATTTCTCAGATATTAGGAGACGTTTCTCAGACTTTAGGAGACGTTTCTCAGACTTTAGGAGACATTTCTCAGATATTAGGAGACGTTTCTCAGACTTTAGGAGACGTTTCTCAGACTTTAGGAGACATTTCTCAGACTTTAGGAGACGTTTCTCAGAGTTTTTAGGATTTTATGTTTTCGTGAACAGAAAGCTGATAAAGTTCACTTTTGGTTTTTGATGTTTTTTAAGTTAAACCAGCAGGAAGTGACTCTGTCAGCTGTTTGTGATGAGGAGGATTAAAGCGACTCTTTAGGAGGAGTCCTGACTCCCTCTACAGCCTCCTCCTCCTCTCTCCTCCTCCTCCTCCTCTCTCCTCCTCCTCTCTCTCCTCCTCCTCCTCCTCTCTCTCTCTCCTCCTCCTCTCTCATCATCATCACCATCATCACCATCACCATCATCATCATCATCACCATCATCATCATCATCATCATTACCACCACCATCATCATCATCACCATCATCACCACCACCATCATCATCACCATCATCATCATCACCATCATCATCATCACCATCATCATCATCATCATCATCATCACCATCATCAACATCATCATCATCACCATCATCAACATCATCATCATCACCACCATCATCATCATCATCACCATCATCATCATCATCACCACCATCATCATCACCATCATCATCAACACCATCATCAACACCACCATCATCACCATCATCATCGTCATCGCCACCATCATCATCATCATCACCATCATCATCATCATCACCACCATCATCATCACCATCATCATCAACACCATCATCAACACCACCATCATCACCATCATCATCGTCATCGCCACCATCATCACCATCATCATCGTCATCGCCACCATCATCACCATCATCATCGTCATCGCCACCATCATCACCATCATCATCGTCATCGCCACCATCATCACCATCATCATCGTCATCGCCACCATCATCACCATCATCATCGTCATCGCCACCATCATCACCATCATCATCGTCATCGCCACCATCATCACCATCATCATCGTCATCGCCACCATCATCACCATCATCATCGTCATCGCCACCATCATCACCATCATCATCGTCATCGCCACCATCATCACCATCATCATCGTCATCATCACATAGAGCCGTCCACAGACACACTGCTGAGGCTAAATCAACCAAACACATCCAGCAATCACAATCAGGACAAATCGGAGGGGTCTCTAATTTAGGAGGAATTCAACGAGAGCTTCCCGGAAAATGAAGAAAGTCAGAGTTATTTAGTGAAAAGAGTCGGTCTGATTCGAGGACTGCTGGTGCGTTCAGGGACACTCCCACTCTTGAGATGAACAGTTTCACAGCCGTGTTTGTCTGCTGAGTCAGCTCTCAGATATCAGTAAACTTTATTTCCTGCTCACATTTGAAAGAAAAATCGAACTATAACGTCCTGTCTGCCTGTGTCCCTGCATATTTTGAGAAATGGGACGTGCTGTGTCAAATATGGAGCAATCTGGACACGCAGGGTCACAGAATACAAGTCATGTAGTTACAAATTTTACCTTTAGGGACTGTTCTTTATTAACCCTTTAGAGACTGTTTGTCTCAGTTTAGTCTCTTTCCTTCTTCCTGTTGTGATAACTGTGTGTGTGTTGATGCATGTGTCCTAAATGTAGTCCAGATTGTGTATTTGAGTGTAATCAGTGAATTTGCAGCTCAGCTCCTACAATAAGTCTAAAATACACTGTGGAAACTAAATAGTTACATTCAGACTGTTCAGGTCCAAAAATGCTCCATTGAAACCCATTCAAACTGACATTTTTGATCCCACAGCCATCAGAGCAGAAAAACAGGACTTGTATTATTTCTGGGTGTCATTCTGGGCTTTTGACTCTGAATTTGTCATTTTGACTATTTTCCACCTGATGAGGTCATTTTGACCATATTTGGCATATGGAGGAAATACATGCTATTTCCACTAGGTGACCTGTCACAGTCAATGTAGCGGCTCATGGTTGACGTCTGTCCTTGAAGAAATAAATAACACTGATGAAATATTAAGTGTGTCTCCTGAGACTTCTCACCTGGAACAGGTAGACGTCTCCGTGCGAGTTGCTCAGACAGAAGACGTGCTCCTTCTTGGGATGTTCGGGGACGGCCTGGACGATGCTATCGTCGGCCAGCAGAGCGTAACGAGGAGACCGTTCCCGCTCCGCGCTGACGGTTTTCATGTAAGTCTCATAGAACAGCAGAGTGCAGCCTGCAGGGACAGACAGATCTGTTACTGTCGCATCTTTTAACATCAGACTCATCAGTTTCATGGAGGACAAGACCAGAATCCATGCAGCAGAAACACAGATATCAGCAGTTTATTCCACACATCCCTCATTAAACCTGCAGCCTACATTACCCACGATGCCCGGGAACGTCTCAGTGTTAGACTGCTGTGTGTGACACTGTGTGAAGCATCCTAAAATCCTGAAAATGTCCTAAAATCCTGGAAATGTCCAAAAATCCTAGAAATGTCCTAAAATCCTAGTAACGTCTAAAAAGCAGTTCGTGTGAATCCTAAAGGCTCACAGGAAGTGGGCGTGGCCTCTGGCTGTCCTGCAGGGATGCGTTTCCTGTCTGTTTTCGGGGACCAACCTTTCAGAGTGACCCAGTAGTGTCTCCACTTGCGGCGAGCGACCAGCTCCAGCTTCCCGTCCCTGCTGACGGTGAGGAGGGCTTTGAAGGAGAGCCACCCGGCCCGCCGCACCACGCCCTGCTCCTTCTCAAACAGGACGTCCAGCTGCTTGCCTCCTCTGACCTCCACATCTCTATCCGGCTCCTCCTCCTCCTCCTCCTCCTCCTCGCCCTCTGAAATCTCGGTGCAGTCGGTGGCGCTGCTGCAGCCCGTCTCCAGCTCCTGCATGAAGTTCTCGTAAACGTTCTGCCGCTGGATGTCACTCTGGTTCTGGTTCTGGTTCTGGTTCAGGTTCAGGTTCAGGCTTCTGGAGGAGCCACAGTGAAATGCTGGGAACTGGTTCTGGTTCAGAGAGTGGAGCGGGTTGGAGGACCACAGCGAGCCGCCGAAGAAAAGGTCACTGGTGTCGCTGCCGTGCGGCTCCTGCAGAGGAAACACAAACTCTGTTATTTATCCTGAGTTAAGGTTTGTGACAGACTCTGCAAACGGACACTGTGAATATAAAACACGCCTCATGGAAACACATCAGTCTGGAAAAAAAACTCCCATTTATCTTCACATATTTAGGTGGCGCAGAGTAAGAGCACGGCATCAACCAGGACGCGGGCACAGCCACAGGCAGGATCCCAGCATCAGCACAACAGACGGACACTGAATATAAAACACGTCAGTCTGGAAAAACACATTTATCCCAGAATAGTTTTTCCTCTGGCATGAGCTGGGAATTGAGGCGATTGTAAAAAGCTGCATTTTATTTGACTTTTTTATTATTATGTTTTTTTACATTTTTGGTGATTTTTTAATAAATCCTTCAAAAATCACCAAAAATTAGCCCACGTATCAGCCAAAAACAGTAAAAACAGAAATTATTACTGAATTTTCAAATCTTCCTGAAAATATCTTGTGTTAGTACACATTTGGTTCCATGATTTTCCCAAAACTTTCAGGGAACATTTAGTTTTCCAAACCTTTTCCAGGCCTGGAAATTGATCCCTGCAAGTTCCCTGACTTTTCCAGGTTTTCCATGACTGTACAGACGCTGCTCTGAACATGTGAAACCTGCGCTGACTTCCTGTGACATGATGTTTGACTGTGTTTGACTCACCTGGATCCGCCTCTTCTTCCTGCTCAGACTTCCCGTCCAGTCGCTGAGTCGTCTGATTCGACTCTTCAGGAAGTCTTTGCGGCTGTTCCCGGCGGCGGCGGGCTCTGCCCTGCGACAGGGAAGCGTGAGGGAAGAGTAATGCTGCTCCACGCCTCTTCCTGAACCCTCCTCCTCCTGGATGACATCTTCCAGCAGCAGTGCCGAGGAGGAGATGGCGCTCCTCTCCTGCAGCGCGGCGTCGGGCGTGGCGGGGAAGGCGGGCAGCGTGTTGTGGTAAACGCTGTCCAGTGAGGCAGAGGAAGGAGATGCCGGACTGAAGTCTCTCAGATCGGCCTGCAGGATCACCGAGTCCCCGATGCCGCTGTCCTCCGTCCGCCCGGAGGAGCAGGTGTTGTACCCGGCGGCGGTGGGGAAGAGGAAGCTGGAGGTAAATCCAGGCGAGATGTCCATCTTGGCGGAGAAGACGGTGTGGTAGCCGCTGCTGGAGGCGGCGGTCTCCTTGGTGCGGGTAGAGGAGTAGGTGGTGTAGCCGCTGCTGTTCGCCACGCTCTGCCCACAGACGAACACATTGTCCATCAGCTCGCCGCCAGTCCCCCATGGCGAGTCGTACCAGGAGCCGTCGGAGCTGAGCGAGCTGCCTTTACTGGTGCGGAGGGAAGGTTCAGCGACTGGGGGGGCAGCGGTGGCGGCGGGGAGGCCGCCAAGCCCCTGTGTCTCCATGGTGACGCCCCTGGCGTTGGTGAACTCCACCCTCATGCTGCCATCTTTGCTGAGCAGCACCTTTGGACTGCCTCTGCTCTCCAGGGATGCCCGCTCGCCACACATCCCGTTACCGACGCCGCCGTTCTCCACGTAGCCAAACTGGCTCCCCCTGATGACCTTTTGAGGAACCACCTTGTGCTCATAATGCCAGGAGGCGCACGGAGGGCCGGCAGTGGCGTGCTGGCTCAGGTAGCTCCTCCCCCGGCTCCTGCAGCCTCCCTGACTGCTCCTCCACCAGCTGCGAGCTGACGGCACCTCCTCCCTCCTGGAAGAGACCCGCAGCGAACAGGAGGCCCGGGCAGGAGAGACCACGCTGCTGTCCACGTTTCCCATCACCCCCTGCAGGAGCCAGCAACCAGCAACCAGCAGGACGTCACCGACATGAAACAGAAACAGACGCTGACGGTCAGCTCACTGAACACAGTTTGGTTATTCACAGCAAATATTTCAGTCTTTAAAGTTTGAACTTTTTTATCCCTAAAAACAAACAGAGCTACAGGAGCCCACGCCTCCTCTCCGCCTCCTCCTCCTCCTCCTCCTTTTGATTTTTGATTGTGTATTTCTAAGATTTTTGTACATTTCCATTATATATTTTTTTATACTCTATTATATTTATTTTCTGCTAATTTATGCCTCTAAATGCTACACACACACACACACACACACACACACACACACACACACACACACACACATTCACTTTTTTGGAACTAATCTGACAGTGTCCAAACAGGCTGCAGGAGAAAACCCAGAAAAATGAAAATTTAAATTAGAATCAGAAACATTTTACACTTTGACCAGAAGCTTCCAATATTCTCATTTACTGAATGCTTTTAAGTAATTTTTTATTTATTTAATTTGGGTTACTTTTTCAGTTATTTAGTAACTGGCTCAAAAAACAGACTGCAGTTTGAAAAACAGACGGATCTAAGAATACAAATGAAGAAGCGACAGCTTCCAAAAACTCCTCTTCGTGAATGAACGACTATAAAAAGCACTTCGGACCTTTGAATTTAATACTTCATTACTGATGTGACGGTGCGGTCGGTGAAGCCTGCATCAGGACTCTGCCTGCTCAGACCGCCGCCGCCTCGGTCCTCCTCCTCAGTCCTCCTCCTCGGTCCTCCTCCTCTCCGTCTGTTTCCTGCGTGTTTCATCCAGAACGGTTTCTCAGTTTGGGCTCAACCAGCTGATCCGCCGAACATCGTCAGCGCCACACTGACGGCTCATCACACCTCAGCCGAAATCACAAAAACCGGATTACACTTCAGATCTCGAAAACTAAAACAGCCAGAAATCCTTTGAAACCTGGATCCTTTTCCTCGTTTTTTCCCGCTGCGTTCAGACACATTTCACAAGCTGTTTGACTTTTAAAACCCGAGCAAACTTCCGATTTCTTTTTTTAAAAACAGCCAATGACCGAGCGGCAAAACACGTCCCACAAAACACAAGCACGGAGTCAACTGTGACAAAGGGGAGGGCTGGCAAAATACCCGAGACAGTCAGGAAAAAGGTCCAGAAACCATAGTTATCTTTTTATTTATTTGATGT